>NW_027182817.1:307500-342500 GCF_041146395.1 Eulemur rufifrons
GACCCTAACCCTTCACCCTAACCCCTAAGCCTTACCCTAACCCTTAACCCTAATCCTAATCCTAACCATTAAACGTAACCCTAGCTCTTAAAGCTAACCCTAAACCTTACCCTCACGACTAGACCTAACCCTGACACTAACCTAACACCTAACACTATCCAGAACCCCTAAAGCTAACCCTGAACCCTATCCCTAACCCTAGCAGTAAACTTTAACCCTAAACCTAAGCCCAACCCGTAACCCTAATCCTATCCTTTTACCCTAAACCTAACCCCTATACCTCACCCTAACTCTAACCCCAATCCTAATTCTAACCATACCCCTTCATAAAACACTAACTCCTAACCGCTAACCCTAACACTAACCAAAAACCCTAATCACTAATCCCTAACCCTAACGCTTAACCTTTACCCTAACCGTTAACCCTCAGAGCAAATCTTAACACTGACCCTAACCTTAACCTTTAACTCTAAGCCTAACCCTTAACCCTACAGTAAGGAAGACCCTTAATGCTAATGGGATCCCTTATCCCTAACCCTAACACTACAGCTAAAAATAACCCTAACCTTGGATCCTTAAACCTAACCCCTAACACTTACTTTAACCCCAAACCCTAACCCTAATCCTAAGCATTAAACCTAACCCTATCTCTTAACCCTAACGCTAGCCCTTACCCTAACGCCTAGATCTAACCCTAAATCGAACCTACCGCCTAATCCTAACCTTAAGCCCTAATGCTAACTCTAACCCTGAACCCTAAACCTACCCGTAACCCTTAACACTAACCCTATCCGTCAACCTTAACCCTGACCCTAACCATTACCCGCACCCAAGCATTTAACCCTGACCCTACCCCTAATCCTTAATGATAACCCTAACACTAAACCCTAACCCTAAGCCCAACACTTATCCCTAATCCTATCCCTAAACCCTAACCCTAATGCTAACCCCTAAACGTAACCCTAACCTTGACCAGTAAACCTAACCCTAACCTCTAACACAAACCATAGCACTAAACTAACTGAAACTAACCCTATCCCTAACCCTAACCCTAAACCCTAACTCTTAACCTTAACCCTAAGCGTTAACTCTCACGCTAACCTTTAATCCTAACCCTAATCCTAATCTTCAACCCTAAACCTTACACTTAACCCTAACCCTGTACCAAACCCGAACCCCTCATCTTAACCCTAACCGTAAACCTCAACCCTAAACCAAAGTGTAACCGTTAAACCTAAGAGTAACCTTTAACCCTAACCCTAAGCCCTAACCCTAAGCCCTCACCCTAACACTAATCTTCATCCTTAACCCTAACCAGAATCCTAATCCTAAATCTAATTCTCAGACTTCTTGCTTTCTTAGAGTTTAGAAAGCCTGCAATCCTCCCATGCCATGCGTGAAAAGAGGCTCTACCACTGTGTCCTGCATGAAACCCACGGGCCCATACCCAGAGTATGATAGAGTGGGTTCCCGGGTACAATCCCAGCCCCCTAAACTCCCCCCGCCCGCCTAATGCAGACAGGGCCCGTGCGCTAAGCATAAACAATACCTTTAACAGATAACCCTAACCCTGAACATAACACCCAACCCTGTTCCTATTTCTCCCCTTAACACGTAAACCTCCCCGTGCGCCTAACTTTAACCTCTTATCCTAACGTTAATGCATAACCCATTTCCTGAGAACAACCCCTATCCCATAATTCTAACCCTATCTCCTAGTCATCACTGTGACACCTAATCCCTAACCCTAATTCTGAACCGCTAACCCTACCCGGAACCCTACCTACAACCCTAACACTGACAGTAACCCTTACTTCTAACCCCAACGCTATGCCTAACAAAAACCCTAACCCTTGACCTAACCCTTCACCCTAACCTCTAACCCGTACCCTAACCCTTAACCCTAATTCTAATCCTAACCATTAAACCTAACCCTAGCTCTTAAAGCTAACCCTAAACCTTACCCTCACGACTAGACCTAACCCTGACACTAACCTAACACCTAACCCTAACCAGAACTCCTAAAGCTAACCCGGAACCCTATCCCTAACCCCAGCAGTAAACTTTAACCCTAAACCTAAGCCCAACCCGTAACCCTAATCCTATCCTTTTACCCTAAAAGTAACCCCTAAACCTAACCCCTATACCTCACCCTAACTCTCATCCCAATCCTAATTCTAACCATACCCCTTCATAAAACACTAACTCCTAACCGCTAACCCTAACACTAACCAAAAACCCTAATCACTAATCCCTAACCCTAACGCTTAACCTTTACCCTAACCATTAACCCTCACCCTAAATCTTAACACTGACCCTAACCTTAACCTTTAACTCTAAGCCTAACCCTTAACCCTACAGTAAGGAAGACCCTTAATGCTAATGGGATCACTTATCCCTAACCCTAACACTACAGCTAAAAATATCCCTAACCTTGGATCTTTAACCTAATCCCTAACACTTACTTTAACCCCAAACCCTAACCCTAATCCTAAGCATTAAACCTAACCCTATCTCTTAACCCTAACGCTAGCCCTTACCCTAACGCCTAGATCTAACCCTAAATCTAATCTACCGCCTAATCCTAACCTTAAGCCCTAATGCTAACACTAACCCTGAACCCTAAACCTACCCGTAACCCTTAACACTAACCCTATCCGTGAACCTAAACCCTGACCCTAACCATTACCCGCACCGAAGCATTTAACCCTGAACCTAACCCTAATCCTTAATGCTAACCCTAACAGTAAACCCTAACCCTAAGCCCAACACTTAACCCTAAACCTATCCCTTAACCCTAACCCCAACCCTGACCCTAATGCTAACCCCTAAACGTAACCCTAACCGTGACCAGTAAACCTAACCCTAACCTCTAACACAAACCATAGCACATAACTCTAACCCTAAAACTAACCCTAACACTAACCCTAACCCCTAACTCATAACCTTAACACTAAGCGTTTACTCTCACGCTAACCTTTAATCCTAACCCTAATCCTAATCTTCAACCCTAAACCTAACACTTAACCCTAATCCTGTACCAAACACTAATCCCTCATCTTAACCCTAACCGTAAACCTCAACCCTAAACCAAAGTGTAACCGTTAAACCTAAGAGTAACCTTCAACCCTAACCCTATTCCCTAACCCTAAGCCCTCACCCTAACACTAAACTTCATCCTTAACCCTAACCAGAATCCTAACCCTAAATCTAATTCTCAGACTTCTTGCTTTCTTAGAGTTTAGAAAGCCTGCAATCCTCCCATGCCATGCGTGAAAGGAGGCTCTACCACTGTGTCCTGCATGAAACCCACGGGCCCATACCCAGAGTATGATAGAGTGGGTTCCCGGGTACAATCCCAGCCCCCTAAACTCCCCCCGCCCGCCTAATGCAGACAGGGCCCGTGCGCTAAGCATAAACAATACCTTTAACAGATAACCCTAACCCTGAACATAACACCCAACCCTGTTCCTATTTCTCCCTTTAACACGTAAACCTCACCGTGCGCCTAACTTTAACCTCTTATCCTAACGTTAATGCATAACCCATTTCCTGAGAACAACCCCTATCCCATAATTCTAACCCTATCTCCTAGTCATCACTGTGACACCTAATCCCTAACCCTAATTCTAAACCGCTAACCCTAACCGTAACCCTACCTACAACCCTAACACTGACAGTAACCCGTATTTCTAACCCCAACGCTATGCCTAACAAAAACCCTAACCCTTGACCCTAACCCTTCACCCTAACCCCTAAGCCTTACCCTAACCCTTAACCCTAATCCTAATCCTAACCATTAAACCTAACCCTAGCTCTTAAAGCTAACCCTAAACCTTACCCTCACGACTAGACCTAACCCTGACACTAACCTAACACCTAACGCTAACCAGAAACCCTAAAGCTAACGCTCAACCCTATCCCTAACTCTAGTAGTAAACTTTAACCCTAAACCTAAGCGCAACCGGTAACCCTAATCCTATCCTTTTACCCTAAAACTAACCCCTAAACCTAACCCCTATACCTCACCCTAAGTCTAACCCAAATCCTAATTCTAACCATACCCCTTCATAAAACACTAACTCCTAACCGCTAACCCTAACACTAACCAAAAACCCTAATGAGTAATCCCTAACCCTAATGCTTAACCTTTACCCTAACCGTTAACCCTCACCCTAAATCTTAACACTGACCCTAACCTTAACCTTTAACTCTAAGCCTAACCCTTAACCCTACAGTAAGGAATACCCTTAATGCTAATGGGATCTCTTATGCCTAACCCTAAAACTACAGATAAAAATAACCCTAACCTTTGATCCTTAAACCTAACCCGTAACACTTACTTTAACCCCAAACCCTAACCCTAATCCTAAGCATTAAACCTAACCCTATCTCTTAACCCTAACGCTAGCCCTTACCCTAACGCCTAGATCTAACCCTAAATCTAACCTACCGCCTAATCCTAACCTTAAGCCCTAATGCTAACACTAACCCTGAACCCTAAACCTAACCGTAACCCTTAACACTAACCCTATCCGTGAACCTTAACCCTGACCTTAACCATTACCCGCACCCAAGCATTTAACCCTGATTCTAACCCTAATCCTTAATTCTATCCCTAACACTAAACCTTAACCCTAAGCCGAACACTTAACCCTAATCCTATCCCTTAACCCTAACCCTAAACCTAAGCCTAATGCTAACCCCTAAACGTAACCGTAACCGTGACCAGTAAACCTAACCCTAACCTCTAACACAAACCATAGCACATAACTCTAACCCTAAAACTAACCCTAACCCTAACCCTAATCCTAAACGCTAACTCTTAACCTTAACCCTAAGCGTTAACTCTCACGCTAACCTTTAATCCTAACCCTAATCCTAATCTTCAACCCTAAACCTAACACTTAACCCTAACCGTAAACCTCAACCCTAAACCAAAGTGTAACCGTTAATCCTAAGAGTAACCTTTAACCCTAACCCTAAGCCCCAACCCTAAGCCCTCACCCTAACACTAAACTTCATCCTTAACCCTAACCAGAATCCTAACCCTAAATCTAATTCTCAGACTTCTTGCTTTCTTAGAGTTTAGAAAGCCTGCAATCCTCCCATGCCATGCGTGAAAGGAGGCTCTACCACTGTGTCCTGCATGAAACCCACGGGCCCATACCCAGAGTATGATAGAGTGGATTCCCGGGTACAATCCCAGCCCGCTAAATTCCCCCCGCCCCCCTAATGCAGACAGGGTCCATGCGCTAAGCATAAACAATACCTTTAACAGATAACCCTAACCCTGAACATAACACCCAACCCTGTTCCTATTTCTCCCCTTAACACGTAAACCTCCCCGTGCGCCTAACTTTAACCTCTTATCCTAACGTTAATGCATAACCCATTTCCTGAGAACAACCCCTATCCCATAATTCTTACCCTATCTCCTAGTCATCACTGTGACACCTAATCCCTAACCCTAATTCTAAACCGCTAACCCTAACCGTAACCCTACCTACAACCCTGACACTGACAGTAACCCTTACTTCTAACCCCAACGCTATGCCTAACAAAAACCCTAACCCTTGACCCTAACCCTTCACGCTAACCTCTAAGCCTTACCGTAACCCTTAACCCTAATCCTAATCCTAACCATTAAATCTAACCCTAGCTCTTAAAGCTAACCCTAAACCTTACCCTCACGACTAGACCTAACCCTGACACTAACCTAACACCTAACCCTAACCAGAACCCCTAAAGCTAACCCTGAACCCTATCCCTAACCCTAGCAGTAAACTTTAACCCTAAACCTAAGCCCAACTCGTAACCCTAATCCTATCCTTTTACCCTAAAACTAACCCCTAAACCTAACCCCTATACCTCACCCTAACTCTAACCCCAATCCTAATTCTAACCATACCCCTTCATAAAACACTAACTCCTAACCGCTAACCCTAACACTAACCAAAAACCCTAATCACTAATCCCTAACCCTAACGCTTAACCTTTACCCTAACCGTTAACCCTCAGAGCAAATCTTAACACTGACCCTAACCTTAACCTTTAACTCTAAGCCTAACCCTTAACCCTACAGTAAGGAAGACCCTTAATGCTAATGGGATCCCTTATCCCTAACCCTAACACTACAGCTAAAAATAACCCTAACCTTGGATCCTTAAACCTAACCCCTAACACTTACTTTAACCCCAAACCCTAACCCTAATCCTAAGCATTAAACCTAACCCTATCTCTTAACCCTAACGCTAGCCCTTACCCTAACGCCTAGATCTAACCCTAAATCGAACCTACCGCCTAATCCTAACCTTAAGCCCTAATGCTAACTCTAACCCTGAACCCTAAACCTACCCGTAACCCTTAACACTAACCCTATCCGTCAACCTTAACCCTGACCCTAACCATTACCCGCACCCAAGCATTTAACCCTGACCCTACCCCTAATCCTTAATGCTAACCCTAACACTAAACCCTAACCCTAAGCCCAACACTTATCCCTAATCCTATCCCTAAACCCTAACCCTAATGCTAACCCCTAAACGTAACCCTAACTGTGACCAGTAAACCTAACCCTAACCTCTAACACAAACCATAGCACTAAACTAACTGAAACTAACCCTATCCCTAACCCTAACCCTAAACCCTAACTCTTAACCTTAACCCTAAGCGTTAACTCTCACGCTAACCTTTAATCCTAACCCTAATCCTAATCTTCAACCCTAAACCTAACACTTAACCCTAACCCTGTACCATAACCTAACCCCTCATCTTAACCCTAATCGTAAACCTCAACCCTAAACCAAAGTGTAACCGTTAAACCTAAGAGGAACCTTTAACCCTAACCCTAATACCTAAGCCTAAGCCCTCACCCTAACACTAAACTTCATCCTTACCCTAACCATAATCCAACCCTAAATCTCATTCTCACACTTCTTGCTTTCTTAGAGTTTAGAAAGCCTGCCATCCTCCCATGCCATGGGTGAAAGGAGGCTCTACCACTGTGTCCTGCATGAAACCCACGGGCCCATACCCAGAGTATGATAGAGTGGGTTCCCGGGCACAATCCCAGCCCCCTAAACTCCCCCCGCCCGCCTAATGCAGACAGGGCCTGTGCGCTAAGCATAAACAATACCTTTAACAGATAACCCTAACCCTGAACATAACACCCAACCCTGTTCTTATTTCTCCCCTTAACACGTAAACCTCCCCGTGCGCCTAACTTTTACCTCTTATCCTAACGTTAATGCATAACCCATTTCCTGAGAACAACCGCTATCCCATAATTCTAACCCTATCTCCTAGTCATCACTGTGACACCTAATCCCTAACCCTAATTCTAAACTGCTAACCCTAACCGTAACCCTACCTACAACCCTAACACTGACAGTAACCCTTACTTCTAACCCCAACGCTATGCCTAACAAAAACCCTAACCCTTGACCCTAACCCTTCACCCTAACCCCTAAGCCTTACCGTAACCCTTAACCCTAATCCTAATCCTAACCATTAAACCTAACCCTAGCTCTTAAAGCTAACCCTAAACCTTACCCTCACGACTAGACCTAACCCTGACACTAACCTAACACCTAACCCTAACCAGAACCCCTAAAGCTAAGCCTGAACCCTATCCCTAACCCTAGCAGTAAACTTTAACCCTAAACCTAAGCCCAACCCGTAACCCTAATCCTATCCTTTTACCCTAAAACTAACCCCTAAACCTAAGCCCTATACCTCACCCTAACTCTAACCCCAATCCTAATTCTAACCATACCCCTTCATAAAACACTAACTCCTAACCGCTAACCCTAACACTAACCAAAAACCCTAATCACTAATCCCTAACCTTAACGCTTAACCTTTACCGTAACCGTTAACCCTCACTCTAAATCTTAACACTGACCCTAACCTTAACCTTTAACTCTAAGCCTAACCCTTAACCGTACAGTAAGGAAGACCCTTAATGCTAATGGGATCCCTTATCCCTAACCCTAACACTACAGCTAAAAATAACCCTAACCTTGGATCCTTAAACCTAACCCCTAACACTTACTTTAACCCCAAACCCTAACCCTAATCCTAAGCATTAAACCTAACCCTATCTCTTAACCCTAACGCTAGCCCTTACCCTAATGCCTAGATCTAACCCTAAATCGAACCTACCGCCTAATCCTAACCTTAAGCCCTAATGCTAACTCTAACCCTGAACCCTAAACCTACCCGTAACCCTTAACACTAACCCTATCCGTGAACCTTAACCCTGACCCTAACCATTACCCGCACCCAAGCATTTAACCCTGACCCTACCCCTAATCCTTAATGATAACCCTAACACTAAACCCTCAACCTACTCCCAACACTTATCCCTAATCCTATCCCTTAACCCTAACCCTAATGCTAACCCCTAAACGTAACCTTAACCGTGACCAGTAAACCTAACCCTAACCTCTAACACAAACCATAGCACTAAACTAACTGAAACTAACCCTATCCCTAACCCTAACCCTAAACCCTAACTCTTAACCTTAACCCTAAGCGTTAACTCTCACGCTAACCTTTAATCCTAACCCTAATCCTAATCTTCAACCCTAAACCTAACACTTAACCCTAACCCTGTACCAAACCCGAACCCCTCATCTTAACCCTAACCGTAAACCTCAACCCTAAACCAAAGTGTAACCGTTAAACCTAAGAGTAACCTTTAACCCTAACCCTAAGCCCTAACCCTAAGCCCTCACCCTAACACTAATCTTCATCCTTAACCCTAACCAGAATCCTAACCCTAAGTCTAATTCTCAGACTTCTTGCTTTCTTAGAGTTTAGAAAGCCTGCAATCCTCCCATGCCATGCGTGAAAAGAGGCTCTACCACTGTGTCCTGCATGAAACCCACGGGCCCATACCCAGAGTATGATAGAGTGGATTCCCGGGTACAATCCCAGCCCCCTAAACTCCCCCCGCCCGCCTAATGCAGACAGGGCCCGTGCGCTAAGCATAAACAATACCTTTAACAGATAACCCTAACCCTGAACATAACACCCAACCCTGTTCCTATTTCTCCCCTTAACACGTAAACCTCACCGTGCGCCTAACTTTAACCTCTTATCCTAACGTTAATGCATAACCCATTTCCTGAGAACAACCCCTATCCCATAATTCTAACCCTATCTCCTAGTCATCACTGTGACACCTAATCCCTAACCCTAATTCTAAACCGCTAACCCTACCCGGAACCCTACCTACAACCCTAACACTGACAGTAACCCTTACTTCTAACCCCAACGCTATGCCTAACAAAAACCCTAACCCTTGACCTAACCCTTCACCCTAACCTCTAACCCGTACCCTAACCCTTAACCCTAATCCTAATCCTAACCATTAAACCTAACCCTAGCTCTTAAAGCTAACCCTAAACCTTACCCTCACGACTAGACCTAACCCTGACACTAACCTAACACCTAACCCTAACCAGAACTCCTAAAGCTAACCCGGAACCGTATCCCTAACCCCAGCAGTAAACTTTAACCCTAAACCTAAGCCCAACCCGTAACCCTAATCCTATCCTTTTACCCTAAAACTAACCCCTAAACCTAACCCCTATACCTCACCCTAACTCTCATCCCAATCCTAATTCTAACCATACCCCTTCATAATACACTAACTCCTAACCGCTAACCCTAACACTAACCAAAAACCCTAATCACTAATCCCTAACCCTAACGCTTAACCTTTACCCTAACCATTAACCCTCACCCTAAATCTTAACACTGACCCTAACCTTAACCTTTAACTCTAAGCCTAACCCTTAACCCTACAGTAAGGAAGACCCTTAATGCTAATGGGATCCCTTATCCCTAACCCTAACACTACAGCTAAAAATATCCCTAACCTTGGATCCTTAAACCTAACCCCTAACACTTACTTTAACCCCAAACCCTAACCCTAATCCTAAGCATTAAACCTAACCCTATCTCTTAACCCTAACGCTAGCCCTTACCCTAACGCCTAGATCTAACCCTAAATCTAACCTACCGCCTAATCCTAACCTTAAGCCCTAATGCTAACACTAACCCTGAACCCTAAACCTACCCGTAACCCTTAACACTAACCCTATCCGTGAACCTAAACCCTGACCCTAACCATTACCCGCACCCAAGCATTTAACCCTGAACCTAACCCTAATCCTTAATGCTAACCCTAACAGTAAACCCTAACCCTAAGCCCAACACTTAACCCTAAACCTATCCCTTAACCCTAACCCTAACCCTGACCCTAATGCTAACCCCTAAACGTAACCCTAACCGTGACCAGTAAACCTAACCCTAACCTCTAACACAAACCATAGCACATAACTCTAACCCTAAAACTAACCCTAACCCTAACCCTAATCCTAAACGTTAGCTCTTAACCTTAACCCTAAGCGTTAACTCTCACGCTAACCTTTAATCCTAACCCTAATCCTAATCTTCAACCCTAAACCTAACACTTAACCCTAACCGTAAACCTCAACCCTAAACCAAAGTGTAACCGTTAAACCTAAGAGTAACCTTTAACCCTAACCCTAAGCCCCAACCCTAAGCCCTCACCCTAACACTAAACTTCATCCTTAACCCTAACCAGAATCCTAACCCTAAATCTAATTCTCAGACTTCTTGCTTTCTTAGAGTTTAGAAAGCCTGCAATCCTCCCATGCCATGCGTGAAAGGAGGCTCTACCACTGTGTCCTGCATGAAACCCACGGGCCCATACCCAGAGTATGATAGAGTGGGTTCCCGGGTACAATCCCAGCCCCCTAAACTCCCCCCGCCCCCCTAATGCAGACAGGGTCCATGCGCTAAGCATAAACAATACCTTTAACAGATAACCCTAACCCTGAACATAACACCCAACCCTGTTCCTATTTCTCCCCTTAACACGTAAACCTCACCGTGCGCCTAACTTTAACCTCTTATCCTAACGTTAATGCATAACCCATTTCCTGAGAACAACCCCTATCCCATAATTCTAACCCTATCTCCTAGTCATCACTGTGACACCTAATCCCTAACCCTAATTCTAAACCGCTAACCCTAACCGTAACCCTACCTACAACCCTAACACTGACAGTAACCCTTACTTCTAACCCCAACGCTATGCCTAACAAAAACCCTAACCCTTGACCCTAACCCTTCACGCTAACCTCTAAGCCTTACCGTAACCCTTAACCCTAATCCTAATCCTAACCATTAAACCTAACCCTAGCTCTTAAAGCTAACCCTAAACCTTACCCTCATGACTAGACCTAACCCTGACACTAACCTAACACCTAACCCTAACCAGAACCCCTAAAGCTAACCCTGAACCCTATCCCTAACCCCAGCAGTAAACTTTAACCCTAAACCTAAGCCCAACCCGTAACCCTAATCCTATCCTTTTACCCTAAAACTAACCCCTAAACCTAACCCCTATACCTCACCCTAACTCTAACCCCAATCCTAATTCTAACCATACCCCTTCATAAAACACTAACTCCTAACCGCTAACCCTAACACTAACCAAAAACCCTAATCACTAATCCCTAACCCTAACGCTTAACCTTTACCCTGACAGTTAACCCTCACACTAAATCTCAACACTGACCCTAACCTTAACCTTTAACTCTAAGCCTAACCCTTAACCCTACAGGAAGGAAGACCCTTAATGCTAATGGGATCCCTTATCCCTAACCCTAACACTACAGCTAAAAATAACCCTAACCTTGGATCCTTAAACCTAACCCTTAACACTTACTTTAACCCCAAACCCTAACCATAATCCTAAGCATTAAACCTAACCCTATCTCTTAACCCTAACGCTAGCCCTTACCCTAACGCCTAGATCTTACCCTAAATCTAACCTACCGCCTAATCCTATCCTTAAGCCCTAAAGCTAACACTAACCCTGAACCCTAAACCTACCCGTAACCCTTAACACTAACCCTATCCATGAACGTTAACGCTGACCCTAACCATTACCCGGACCCAAGCATTTAAACCTGACCCTAACCCTAATCCTTAATGCTAACCCTAACACTAAACCATAACCCTAAGCCCAACAGTTAACCCTAATCCTATCCCTTAACCCTAACCCTAACCCTAACCCTAATGCTAACCCCTAAACGTAACCCTAACCGTGACCAGTAAATCTAACCCTAACCTCTAACACAAACCATAGCACACAACTCTAACCCTAAAACTAACCCTAACCCTAAACCTAACCCTAAACCCTAACTCTTAACCTTAACCCTAAGCGTTAACTCTCACGCCAACCTTTAATCCTAACCCTAATCCTAATCTTCAACCCTAAAACTAACACTTAACCCTAACCCTGTACCAAACCCTAACCACTCATCTTAACCCTAACCGTAAACCTCAACCCTAAACCAAAGTGTAACCGTTAAACCTAAGAGTAACCTTTAACCCTAACCCTAATCCCTAACCCTAAGCCCTCACCCTAACACTAAACTTCATCCTTAACCCTAACGATAATCCTAACCCTAAATCTAATTCTCAGACTTCTTGCTTTCTTAGAGTTTAGAAAGCCTGCAATCCTCCCATGCCATGCGTGAAAGGAAGCTCTACCACTGTGTCCTCCATGAAACCCACGGGCCCATACCCAGAGTATGATAGAGTGGGTTCCCGGGTACAATCCCAGCCCCCTAAACTCCCCCCGCCCGCCTAATGCAGACAGGGCCCGTGCGCTAAGCATAAACAATACCTTTAACAGATAACCCTAACCCTGAATATAACACCCAACCCTGTTCCTATTTCTCCCCTTAACACGTAAACCTCACCGTGCGCCTAACTTTAACCTCTTATCCTAACGTTAATGCATAACCCATTTCCTGAGAACAACCCCTATCCCATAATTCTAACCCTATCTCCTAGTCATCACTGTGACACCTAATCCCTAACCCTAATTCTAAACCGCTAACCCTAACCGTAACCCTACCTACAACCCTAACACTGACAGTAACCCGTATTTCTAACCCCAACGCTATGCCTAACAAAAACCCTAACCCTTGACCCTAACCCTTCACCCTAACCCCTAAGCCTTACCCTAACCCTTAACCCTAATCCTAATCCTAACCATTAAACCTAACCCTAGCTCTTAAAGCTAACCCTAAACCTTACCCTCACGACTAGACCTAACCCTGACACTAACCTAACACCTAACGCTAACCAGAAACCCTAAAGCTAACGCTGAACCCTATCCCTAACTCTAGCAGTAAACTTTAACCCTAAACCTAAGCGCAACCCGTAACCCTAATCCTATCCTTTTACCCTAAAACTAACCCCTAAACCTAACCCCTATACCTCACCCTAAGTCCAACCCAAATCCTAATTCTAACCATACCCCTTCATAAAACACTAACTCCTAACCGCTAACCCTAACACTAACCAAAAACCCTAATGAGTAATCCCTAACCCTAATGCTTAACCTTTACCCTAACCGTTAACCCTCACCCTAAATCTTAACACTGACCCTAACCTTAACCTTTAACTCTAAGCCTAACCCTTAACCCTACAGTAAGGAATACCCTTAATGCTAATGGGATCTCTTATGCCTAACCCTAAAACTACAGATAAAAATAACCCTAACCTTTGATCCTTAAACCTAACCCGTAACACTTACTTTAACCCCAAACCCTAACCATAATCCTAAGCATTAAACCTAACCCTATCTCTTAACCCTAACGCTAGCCCTTACCCTAACGCCTAGATCTAACCCTAAATCTAACCTACCGCCTAATCCTAACCTTAAGCCCTAATGCTAACACTAACCCTGAACCCTAAACCTAACCGTAACCCTTAACACTAACCCTATCCGTGAACCTTAACCCTGACCTTAACCATTACCCGCACCCAAGCATTTAACCCTGATTCTAACCCTAATCCTTAATTCTATCCCTAACACTAAACCTTAACCCTAAGCCGAACACTTAACCCTAATCCTATCCCTTAACCCTAACCCTAAACCTAAGCCTAATGCTAACCCCTAAACGTAACCGTAACCGTGACCAGTAAACCTAACCCTAACCTCTAACACAAACCATAGCACATAACTCTAACCCTAAAACTAACCCTAACCCTAACCCTAATCCTAAACGCTAACTCTTAACCTTAACCCTAAGCGTTCACTCTCACGCTAACCTTTAATCCTAACCCTAATCCTAATCTTCAACCCTAAACCTAACACTTAACCCTAACCGTAAACCTCAACCCTAAACCAAAGTGTAACCGTTAATCCTAAGAGTAACCTTTAACCCTAACCCTAAGCCACAACCCTAAGCCCTCACCCTAACACTAAATTTCATCCTTAACCCTAACCATAATCCTAACCCTAAATCTAATTCTCAGACTTCTTGCTTTCTTAGAGTTTAGAAAGCCTGCAATCCTCCCATGCCATGCGTGAAAGGAGGCTCTACCACTGTGTCCTGCATGAAACCCACGGGCCCATACCCAGAGTATGATAGAGTGGATTCCCGGGTACAATCCCAGCCCCCTAAACTCCCCCCGCCCCCCTAATGCAGACAGGGTCCATGCGCTAAGCATAAACAATACCTTTAACAGATAACCCTAACCCTGAACATAACACCCAACCCTGTTCCTATTTCTCCCCTTAACACGTAAACCTCCCCGTGCGCCTAACTTTAACCTCTTATCCTAACGTTAATGCATAACCCATTTCCTGAGAACAACCCCTATCCCATAATTCTAACCCTATCTCCTAGTCATCACTGTGACACCTAATCCCTAACCCTAATTCTAAACCGCTAACCCTAACCGTAACCCTACCTACAACCCTAACACTGACAGTAACCCTTACTTCTAACCCCAACGCTATGCCTAACAAAAACCCTAACCCTTGACCCTAACCCTTCACGCTAACCTCTAAGCCTTACCGTAACCCTTAACCCTAATCCTAATCCTAACCATTAAATCTAACCCTAGCTCTTAAAGCTAACCCTAAACCTTACCCTCACGACTAGACCTAACCCTGACACTAACCTAACACCTAACCCTAACCAGAACCCCTAAAGATAACCCTGAACCCTATCCCTAACCCTAGCAGTAAACTTTAACCCTAAACCTAAGCCCAACTCGTAACCCTAATCCTATCCTTTTACCCTAAAACTAACCCCTAAACCTAACCCCTATACCTCACCCTAACTCTAACCCCAATCCTAATTCTAACCATACCCCTTCATAAAACACTAACTCCTAACCGCTAACCCTAACACTAACCAAAAACCCTAATCACTAATCCCTAA
This sequence comes from Eulemur rufifrons, assembly GCF_041146395.1. Lineage (NCBI taxonomy): Eukaryota > Metazoa > Chordata > Mammalia > Primates > Lemuridae > Eulemur > Eulemur rufifrons. The sequence goes on from NW_027182817.1 coordinate 322,794, forward strand.
CCCTAACGCTTAACCTTTACCCTAACCGTTAACCCTCAGAGCAAATCTTAACACTGACCCTAACCTTAACCTTTAACTCTAAGCCTAACCCTTAACCCTACAGTAAGGAAGACCCTTAATGCTAATGGGATCCCTTATCCCTAACCCTAACACTACAGCTAAAAATAACCCTAACCTTTGATCCTTAAACCTAACCCCTAACACTTACTTTAACCCCAAACCCTAACCCTAATCCTAAGCATTAAACCTAACCCTATCTCTTAACCCTAACGCTAGCCCTTACCCTAACGCCTAGATCTAACCCTAAATCGAACCTACCGCCTAATCCTAACCTTAAGCCCTAATGCTAACTCTAACCCTGAACCCTAAACCTACCCGTAACCCTTAACACTAACCCTATCCGTCAACCTTAACCCTGACCCTAACCATTACCCGCACCCAAGCATTTAACCCTGACCCTACCCCTAATCCTTAATGATAACCCTAACACTAAACCCTAACCCTAAGCCCAACACTTATCCCTAATCCTATCCCTAAACCCTAACCCTAATGCTAACCCCTAAACGTAACCCTAACTGTGACCAGTAAACCTAACCCTAACCTCTAACACAAACCATAGCACTAAACTAACTGAAACTAACCCTATCCCTAACCCTAACCCTAAACCCTAACTCTTAACCTTAACCCTAAGCGTTAACTCTCACGCTAACCTTTAATCCTAACCCTAATCCTAATCTTCAACCCTAAACCTAACACTTAACCCTAACCCTGTACCATAACCTAACCCCTCATCTTAACCCTAATCGTAAACCTCAACCCTAAACCAAAGTGTAACCGTTAAACCTAAGAGGAACCTTTAACCCTAACCCTAATACCTAAGCCTAAGCCCTCACCCTAACACTAAACTTCATCCTTACCCTAACCATAATCCAACCCTAAATCTCATTCTCACACTTCTTGCTTTCTTAGAGTTTAGAAAGCCTGCCATCCTCCCATGCCATGGGTGAAAGGAGGCTCTACCACTGTGTCCTGCATGAAACCCACGGGCCCATACCCAGAGTATGATAGAGTGGGTTCCCGGGCACAATCCCAGCCCCCTAAACTCCCCCTGCCCGCCTAATGCAGACAGGGCCCGTGCGCTAAGCATAAACAATACCTTTAACAGATATCCCTAACCCTGAACATAACACCCAACCCTGTTCTTATTTCTCCCCTTAACACGTAAACCTCCCCGTGCGCCTAACTTTTACCTCTTATCCTAACGTTAATGCATAACCCATTTCCTGAGAACAACCGCTATCCCATAATTCTAACCCTATCTCCTAGTCATCACTGTGACACCTAATCCCTAACCCTAATTCTAAACTGCTAACCCTAACCGTAACCCTACCTACAACCCTAACACTGACAGTAACCCTTACTTCTAACCCCAACGCTATGCCTAACAAAAACCCTAACCCTTGACCCTAACCCTTCACCCTAACCCCTAAGCCTTACCGTAACCCTTAACCCTAATCCTAATCCTAACCATTAAACCTAACCCTAGCTCTTAAAGCTAACCCTAAACCTTACCCTCACGACTAGACCTAACCCTGACACTAACCTAACACCTAACCCTAACCAGAACCCCTAAAGCTAAGCCTGAACCCTATCCCTAACCCTAGCAGTAAACTTTAACCCTAAACCTAAGCCCAACCCGTAACCCTAATCCTATCCTTTTACCCTAAAACTAACCCCTAAACCTAAGCCCTATACCTCACCCTAACTCTAACCCCAATCCTAATTCTAACCATACCCCTTCATAAAACACTAACTCCTAACCGCTAACCCTAACACTAACCAAAAACCCTAATCACTAATCCCTAACCTTAACGCTTAACCTTTACCGTAACCGTTAACCCTCACCCTAAATCTTAACACTGACCCTAACCTTAACCTTTAACTCTAAGCCTAACCCTTAACCGTACAGTAAGGAAGACCCTTAATGCTAATGGGATCCCTTATCCCTAACCCTAACACTACAGCTAAAAATAACCCTAACCTTGGATCCTTAAACCTAACCCCTAACACTTACTTTAACCCCAAACCCTAACCCTAATCCTAAGCATTAAACCTAACCCTATCTCTTAACCCTAACGCTAGCCCTTACCCTAATGCCTAGATCTAACCCTAAATCGAACCTACCGCCTAATCCTAACCTTAAGCCCTAATGCTAACTCTAACCCTGAACCCTAAACCTACCCGTAACCCTTAACACTAACCCTATCCGTGAACCTTAACCCTGACCCTAACCATTACCCGCACCCAAGCATTTAACCCTGAACCTAACCCTAATCCTTAATGCTAACCCTAACAGTAAACCCTAACCCTAAGCCCAACACTTAACCCTAAACCTATCCCTTAACCCTAACCCTAACCCTGACCCTAATGCTAACCCCTAAACGTAACCCTAACCGTGACCAGTAAACCTAACCCTAACCTCTAACACAAACCATAGCACATAACTCTAACCCTAAAACTAACCCTAACCCTAACCCTAATCCTAAACGCTAGCTCTTAACCTTAACCCTAAGCGTTAACTCTCACGCTAACCTTTAATCCTAACCCTAATCCTAATCTTCAACCCTAAACCTAACACTTAACCCTAACCGTAAACCTCAACCCTAAACCAAAGTGTAACCGTTAAACCTAAGAGTAACCTTTAACCCTAACCCTAAGCCCCAACCCTAAGCCCTCACCCTAACACTAAACTTCATCCTTAACCCTAACCAGAATCCTAACCCTAAATCTAATTCTCAGACTTCTTGCTTTCTTAGAGTTTAGAAAGCCTGCAATCCTCCCATGCCATGCGTGAAAGGAGGCTCTACCACTGTGTCCTGCATGAAACCCACGGGCCCATACCCAGAGTATGATAGAGTGGGTTCCCGGGTACAATCCCAGCCCCCTAAACTCCCCCCGCCCCCCTAATGCAGACAGGGTCCATGCGCTAAGCATAAACAATACCTTTAACAGATAACCCTAACCCTGAACATAACACCCAACCCTGTTCCTATTTCTCCCCTTAACACGTAAACCTCACCGTGCGCCTAACTTTAACCTCTTATCCTAACGTTAATGCATAACCCATTTCCTGAGAACAACCCCTATCCCATAATTCTAACCCTATCTCCTAGTCATCACTGTGACACCTAATCCCTAACCCTAATTCTAAACCGCTAACCCTAACCGTAACCCTACCTACAACCCTAACACTGACAGTAACCCTTACTTCTAACCCCAACGCTATGCCTAACAAAAACCCTAACCCTTGACCCTAACCCTTCACGCTAACCTCTAAGCCTTACCGTAACCCTTAACCCTAATCCTAATCCTAACCATTAAACCTAACCCTAGCTCTTAAAGCTAACCCTAAACCTTACCCTCATGACTAGACCTAACCCTGACACTAACCTAACACCTAACCCTAACCAGAACCCCTAAAGCTAACCCTGAACCCTATCCCTAACCCTAGCAGTAAACTTTAACCCTAAACCTAAGCCCAACCCGTAACCCTAATCCTATCCTTTTACCCTAAAACTAACCCCTAAACCTAACCCCTATACCTCACCCTAACTCTAACCCCAATCCTAATTCTAACCATACCCCTTCATAAAACACTAACTCCTAACCGCTAACCCTAACACTAACCAAAAACCCTAATCACTAATCCCTAACCCTAACGCTTAACCTTTACCCTGACAGTTAACCCTCACACTAAATCTTAACACTGACCCTAACCTTAACCTTTAACTCTAAGCCTAACCCTTAACCCTACAGGAAGGAAGACCCTTAATGCTAATGGGATCCCTTATCCCTAACCCTAACACTACAGCTAAAAATAACCCTAACCTTGGAACCTTAAACCTAACCCTTAACACTTACTTTAACCCCAAACCCTAACCATAATCCTAAGCATTAAACCTAACCCTATCTCTTAACCCTAACGCTAGCCCTTACCCTAACGCCTAGATCTAACCCTAAATCTAACCTACCGCCTAATCCTATCCTTAAGCCCTAAAGCTAACACTAACCCTGAACCCTAAACCTACCCGTAACCCTTAACACTAACCCTATCCATGAACCTTAACGCTGACCCTAACCATTACCCGGACCCAAGCATTTAAACCTGACCCTAACCCTAATCCTTAATGCTAACCCTAACACTAAACCATAACCCTAAGCCCAACAGTTAACCCTAATCCTATCCCTTAACCCTAACCCTAACCCTAACCCTAATGCTAACCCCTAAACGTAACCCTAACCGTGACCAGTAAATCTAACCCTAACCTCTAACACAAACCATAGCACACAACTCTAACCCTAAAACTAACCCTAACCCTAAACCTAACCCTAAACCCTAACTCTTAACCTTAACCCTAAGCGTTAACTCTCACGCCAACCTTTACTCCTAACCCTAATCCTAATCTTCAAACCTAAAACTAACACTTAACCCTAACCCTGTACCAAACCCTAACCACTCATCTTAACCCTAACCGTAAACCTCAACCCTAAACCAAAGTGTAACCGTTAAACCTAAGAGTAACCTTTAACCCTAACCCTAATCCCTAACCCTAAGCCCTCACCCTAACACTAAACTTCATCCTTAACCCTAACGATAATCCTAACCCTAAATCTAATTCTCAGACTTCTTGCTTTCTTAGAGTTTAGAAAGCCTGCAATCCTCCCATGCCATGCGTGAAAGGAAGCTCTACCACTGTGTCCTCCATGAAACCCACGGGCCCATACCCAGAGTATGATAGAGTGGGTTCCCGGGTACAATCCCAGCCCCCTAAACTCCCCCCGCCCGCCTAATGCAGACAGGGCCCGTGCGCTAAGCATAAACAATACCTTTAACAGATAACCCTAACCCTGAATATAACACCCAACCCTGTTCCTATTTCTCCCCTTAACACGTAAACCTCACCGTGCGCCTAACTTTAACCTCTTACCCTAAAGTTAATGCATAACCCATTTCCTGAGAACAACCCCATCTCATAATTCTAACCCTATCTGCTAGTCATCACTGTGACACCTAATCCCTAACCCTAATTCTAAACCGCTAACCCTACCCGGAACCCTACCTACAACCCTAACACTGACAGTAACCCTTACTTCTAACCCCAACGCTATGCCTAACAAAAAGCCTAACCCTTGACCCTAACCCTTCACCCTAACCCCTAAGCCTTACCCTAACCCTTAACCCTAATCCTAATCCTAACCATTAAACGTAACCCTAGCTCTTAAAGCTAACCCTAAACCTTACCCTCACGACTATTCCTAACCCTGACACTAACCTAACACCTAACCCTAACCAGAACCCCTAAAGCTAACCCTGAACCCTATCCCTAACCCTAGCAGTAAACTTTAACCCTAAACCTAAGCCCAACCCGTAACCCTACTCCTATCCTTTTACCCTAAAACTAACCCCTAAACCTAACCCCTATACCTCACCCTAACTCTAACCCCAATCCTAATTCTAACCATACCCCTTCATAAAACACTAACTCCTAACCGCTAACCCTAACACTAACCAAAAACCCTAATCACTAATCCCTAACCCTAACGCTTAACCTTTACCCTAACCGTTAACCCTCACCCTAAATCTTAACACTGACCCTAACATTAACCTATTCCTTAATGATAACCCTAACACTAAGCCCTAACACTAAGCCCAACACTTAACCGTAATCCTATCCCTTAAACCTAACCTTGAAACTAACGCTAACCCCTAAACGTAACCCTAACCTTAACCAGTAAACCTAACCCTAACCCCTAACACAAACCATAGCACATAACTCTAACCCTAAAACTAACCCTAAACCTAACCCTAAACCCTAATTCTTAACCTTAACCCTAAGCGGTAACTCTCACGCTAACCTTTAATCCTAACCCTAATCCTAATCTTCAACCCTAAACCTAACACTTCTCCCTTACCCTGTACCAAACCCTAACCCCTCATCTTAACCCTAACCGTAAACCTCAACCCTAAACCAAAGTGTAACCGTTAAACCTAAGAGTAACCTTTAACCCTAACCCTAATCCCTAACCCTAAGCCCTCACCCTAACACTAAACTTCATCCTTAACCCTAACCATAATCCTAACCCTAAATCTAATTCTCAGACTTCTTGCTTTCTTAGAGTTTAGAAAGCCTGCAATCCTCCCATGCCATGCGTGAAAGGATGCTCTACCACTGTGTCCTGCATGAAACCCACGGGCCCATACCCAGAGTAGGATAGAGTGGGTTCCCGGGTACAATCCCAGCCCCCTAAACTCCCCCCGCCCGCCTAATGCAGACAGGGCCCGCGCCCTAAGCATAAACAATACCTTTAACAGATAACCCTAACCCTGAACATAACACCCAACCCTGTTCCTATTTCTCCCCCTAACACGTAAACCTCACCGTGCGCCTAACTTTAACCTCTTATCCTAACGTTAATGCATAACCCATTTCCTGAGAACAACCCCTATCCCGTAATTCTAACCCTATCTCCTAGTCATCACTGTGACACCTAATCCCTAACCCTAATTCTAAACCGCTAACCCTAACCGTAACCCTACCTACAACACTAACACTGACAGTAACCCTTACTTTTAACCTCAACGCTATGCCTAAGAAAAACCCTAACCCTTGACCCTGACGCTTCACCCTAACCCCTAAGCCTTACCCTAACCCTTAACCCTAATCCTAATCCTAACCATTAAACCTAACCCTAGCTCTTAAAGCTAACCCTAAACCTTACCCTCACGACTAGACCTAACCCTGACACTAACCTAACACCTAACCCTAACCAGAACCCCTAAAGCTAACCCTGAACCCTATCCCTAACCCCAGCAGTAAAATTTAACCCTAAACCTAAGCCCAACCCGTAACCCTAATCCTATCCTTTTACCCTAAAACTAACCCCTAAACCTAACCCCTATACCTCACCCTAACTCTAACCCCAATCCTAATTCTAACCATACCCCTTCATAAAACACTAACTCCTAACCGCTAACCCTAACACTAACCAAAAACCCTAATCACTAATCCCTAACCCTAACGCTTAACCTTTACCCTAACCGTTAACCCTCACCCTAAATCTTAACCCTGACCCTAACCTTAACCTTTAACTCTAAGCCTAACCCTTAACCTTACAGTAAGGAAGACCCTTAATGCTAATGGGATCCCTTATCCCTAACCCTAACACTACAGCTAAAAATAACCCTAACCTTGGATCCTTAAACCTAACCCCTAACACTTACTTTAACCCCAAACCCTAACCCTAATCCTAAGCATTAAACCTAACCCTATATCTTAACCCTAACGCTAGCCCTTACCCTAACGCCTAGATCTAACCCTAAATCTAACCTACCGCCTAATCCTAACCTTAAGCCCTAATGCTAACACTAACGCTGAACCATAAACCTATCCGTAACCCTTAACACTAACCCTATCCGTGAACCTAAACCCTGACCCTAACCATTACCCGCACCCAAGCATTTAACCCTGACCCTAACACTAATCCTAAATGCTAACCTTAACACTAAACCCTAACCCTAAGCCCAACACTTAACCCTAATCCTATCCCTTAACCCTAACCCTAACACTAACCCTAATGCTAACCCCTAAACGTAACCCTAACCATGACCAGTAAACCTAACCCTAACCTCTAACACAAACCATAGCACATAACTCTAACCCTAAAACTAACCCTAACCCTAACCGTAAACCCTAACACTTAACCTTAACCCTAAGCGTTAACTCTCACGCTAACCTTTAATCCTAACCCTAATCCTAATCTTCAACCCTAAACCTAACACTTAACCCTAACCCTGTACCAAACCCTAACCCCTCATCTTAACCCTAACCGTAAACCTCAACCCTAAACCAAAGTGTAACCGCTAAACCTAAGAGTAACCTTTAACCCTAACCCGAATCCCTAACCCTAAGCCCTCACCCTAACACTAAACTTCATCCTTAACCCTAACCAGAATCCTAACCCTAAATCTAATTCTCAGACTTCTTGCTTTCTTAGAGTTTAGAAAGCCTGCAATCCTCCCATTCCATGCGTGAAAGGAGGCTCTACCACTGTGTCCTGCATGAAACCCACGGGCCCATACCCAGAGTATGATAGAGTGGGTTCCCGGGTACAATCCCAGCCCCCTAAACTCCCCCCACCCGCCTAATGCAGACAGGGCCCGTGCGCTAAGCATAAACAATACCTTTAACAGATAACCCTAACCCTCAACGTAACACCCAACCCTGTTCCTATTTCTCCCCTTAACACGTAAACCTCCCCGTGTGCCTAACTTTAACCTCTTATCCTAACGTTAATGCATAACCCATTTCCTGAGAACAACCCCTATCCCATAATGCTAACCCTATCTCCTAGTCATCACTGTGACACCTAATCCCTAACCCTAATTCTAAACCACTTACCCTAACCATAACCCTACCTACAACCCTAACACTGACAGTAACCCTTACTTCTAACCCCAACGCTATGCCTAACAAAAACCCTAACCCTTGACCCTAACCCTTCACCCTAACCCCTAAGCCTTACCCTAACCCTTAACCCTAATCCTAATCCTAACCATTAAACCTAACCCTAGCTCTTAAAGCTAACTCTAAACCTTACCCTCACGACTAGACCTAACCCTGACACTAACCTAACACCTAACCCTAACCAGAACCCCTAAAGCTAACCCTGAACCCTATCCCTAACCCTAGCAGTAAACTTTAACCCTAAACCTAAGCCCAACCCGTAACCCTAATCCTATCCTTTTACCCTAAAACTAACCCCTAAAGCTAACCCCTATACCTCACCCTAACTCTAACCCCAATCCTAATTCTAACCATACCCCTTCATAAAACACTAACTCCTAACCGCTAACCCTAACACTAACCAAAAACCCTAATCACTAATCCCTAACCCTAACGCTTAACCTTTACCCTAACCGTTAACCCTCACCCTAAATCTTAACACTGACCCTAACCTTAACCTATTCCTTAATGATAACCCTAACACTAAGGCCTAACACTAAGCCCAACACTTAACCCTAATCCTATCCCTTAACCCTAACCTTGAAACTAATGCTAACCCCTAAACGTAACCCTAACCGTGACCAGTAAACCTAACCCTAACCTCTAACACAAACCATAGCACATAACTCTAACACTAAAACTAACCCTAACCCTAAACCTAACCCTAAACCCTAACTCTTAACCTTAACCCTAAGCGTTAACTCTCACGCTAACCTTTAATCCTAACCCTAATCCTAATCTTCAACCCTAAACCTAACACTTAACCCTAACTCTGTACCTAACCCTAACCCCTCATCTTAACCCTAACCGTAAACCTCAACCCTAAACCAAAGTGTAACCGTTAAAGCTAAGAGTAACCTTTAACCCTAACCCTAATCCCTAACCCTAAGCCCTCACCCTAACACTAAATTTCATCCTTAACCCTAACCATAATCCTAACCCTAAATCTAATTCTCAGACTTCTTGCTTTCTTAGAGTTTAGAAAGCCTCAATCCTCCCATGCCATGCGTGGAAGGAGGCTCTACCACTGTGTCCTGCATGAAACCCACGGGCCCATACCCAGAGTATGATAGAGTGGGTTCCCGGGTACAATCCCAGCCCCCTAAACTCCCCCCGCCCGCCTAATGCAGACAGGGCCCGTGCGTTAAGCATAAACAATACCTTTAACAGATAACCCTAACTCTGAACATAACACCCAACCCTGTTCCTATTTCTCCCCTTAACACGTAAACCTCACCGTGTGCCTAACTTTAACCTCTTATCCTAACGTTAATGCATAACCCATTTCCTGAGAACAACCCCTATCCCATAATTCTAACCCTATCTCCTAGTGATCACTGTGACACCTAATCCCTAACCCTAATTCTAAACCGCTAACCCTAACCGTAACCCTACCTACAACCCTAACACTGACAGTAACCCTTACTTCTAACCCCAATGCTATGCCTAACAAAAACCGTAACCCTTGACCCTAAACCTTCACCCTAACCCTTAACCCTAATCCTAATCCTAACCATTAAACCTAACCCTAGCTCTTTTTTTTTTTTGCCATTCTTTTTTTTTTTTTTATTTAATTTTACAGAATCAAAGAGTCTAACAGTATATCTTGTTAGATACAGTATGTCCTCATAATGTATACATTATTTCTTGTACAATGATATGAAATAATATGGGAAATATTCCTGATAAATTATTAAGTGAACAGTGCAAGTTAAAAACAATAGTTTCATATTTTTTTCCCCACCCCCCCTTTCCCGAGTCAGCACCTTCAAGTGTTACCACTCCCCAAACGGTGCGCAATGCACTCATTGTGTAGGCATACCCCCATCCCCTCCCCCACCCCCCACCTCAGTCTGATGTCCAATTGGTGTCGTTTCCAGATTTGTATTTAGGTGATGATCAAGGAAACCAATTTTCTGGTGAGTACATGTGATGCTTGTTTTTCCATTCTTGGGATACTTCACGTAATATAATGGGTTCCAACTCTCTCCAGGAGAACCATAGAGATGTTGTATCTTCATCATTCCTTATAGCTGAGTAGTATTCCATGGTATACATATACCACAGTTTACTAATCCAATCATGTATTGATGGGCATTTGGGTTGTTTCCACATCTTTGCTATTGTGAATTGTGCTGCTATAAACATTTGGGTACACGTGCCTTTGTTACAGAATGACCTTTTTTCCTTTGGGTATATGCCCAGTAATGGGATTGCTGGGTCAAATGGCAGGTCTACTTGAATCTGTTTAAGATACCTCCATAATGCTTTCCACAGAGGTTGCACTAGTTTGCAGTCCCACCAGCAGTGTATTAGTGTTCCTGTCTCTCCACACCCACGCCAACATGTGTTGTTTTGGGTTTTTTTGATAAAGGCCATTCTCACTGGGGTTAAGTGATATCTCATTGTGGTTTTGATTTGCATTTCCCTGATCATTAGAGATGTTGAACACTTTTTCATATGTTTGTTAGCCATTTTTATATCTTCTTTTGAAAAATTTCTATTCATGTCCTTTGCCCACTTTTTGATAGGGTTGCTTGATTTTTTCTTGCTGATTTTCCTGAGTTCTAAATAGATTCTTGTTATCAGTCCTTTATCTGATGTGTAGTATGCAAAAATTTTTTCCCATTCTGTAGGTGGTCTGTTTATTCTCTGGACTGTTTCTTTGGCTGTGCAGAAGCTTTTTAATTTAATCATGTCCCATTCATTTATTTTTGTTGCTGCTGTGATTGCCTTGGGGGTCTTCTTCATAAATTCTTTGCCTAGGCCAATGTCTGTAAGAGTCTTTCCTACATTTTCTTCTAGAATTCTGATTGTATCACGCCTAAGGTTTAAGTCTGTTATCCACCGTGATTTGATTTTTGTGAGAGGTGAAAGCTGTGGGTCCTGTTTCAGTCTTCTACAAGTGGCTAACCAATTCTCCCAGCACCATTTGTTGAATAGGGATTCTTGTCCCCAGAGTATATTCTTTCCCGCTTTGTCGAAAATTAGGTGACTATATGAGGATGGTTCTATATTTGGATTTTCTGTTGTGTTCCACTGGTCTGTGTCCCTGCACTTGTGCCAATACCAGGCTGTTTTAAGAACCACGGCCTTGTAGTATAGTTTGAGGTCTGGCAAATTAATACCTCCCATTTTGTTTTTGTTGCTTAAAATTGCTTTTGCTATACGGGGTCTTCTTTGATTCCATACAAAGTGTATAATTATTTTCTCTATGTCTGTAAAGAATGATGTTGGTAATTTAATAGGGATTGCATTGAATCTGTAGATCACTTTGGGTAGTATAGACATTTTAACAATGTTGATTCTTCCGATCCACGAGCATGGTATATTTTTCCATCTATTTGCAAGTTCTGCTATTTCTTTTCTCAGTGTTTCATAGTTTTCCTTATAGAGGTCCTTTACCTCTTTAGTTAGATATATACCTAGATATTTTATTTTCTTTGTTGCTATTTTGAAGGGTATTGAGTCTTTAATTTGGTTTTCCGATTGACTGTTATTGGCATATATAAATGCCTCTGATTTGTGTATATTAATTTTGTAGCCTGAGACTTTGCTGTATTCGTTAATCAATTCCAGGAGTCTCATGGTTGAATCCTGGGGGTTTTCCAGATATAACATCATATCATCAGCAAAAAGTGAGAGTTTGATCTCTTCCTTCCCTATTTGGACTCCCTTGATTCTGCTCTCTTGCCTGATAGCTCTCGCAAGGACTTCCAATACTATGTTGAAAAGTAATGGAGACAATGGGCAGCCCTGTCTGGTTCCAGTTCTAAGTGGGAGTGCTTTCAGTTTTTCCCCATTCAGTATGATGTTGGCTGTGGGTTTGTCATATATGGCTTGTATCATTTTTAGGTAGGTTCCATCAATGCCTATTTTGTTAAGCGTTTTTATCATAAAAGGGTGTTGAATTTTGTCAAATGCTTTTTCTGCATCTAATGAGAGTATCATATGGTTTTTGTTTTTGCTTCTATTTATGTGGTGAATTACATTTATAGATTTACGTATGTTGAACCACCCCTGCATCTCGGGGATGAAGCCCACTTGGTCGTGGTGGATTACTTTTTTGATAAGTACTTGGATTCGATTTGCTAGTATTTAATTGAAAATTTTTGCATCTATATTCATGAGGGAAATTGGTCTGTAGTTCTCTATTTTTGTTGTGTCCTTTCCAGGTTTTGGTATTAATGTTATATTGGCTTGGTAGAACGTGTTGGGGAGAACTCCATCCTTCTCAATATTGGAGAATAGTTTATGTAGGATGGGCACCAGTTCTTCTTTGTATGTATGGTAAAATTCAGGTGTGAACCCATCTGGACCAGGGCTTTTCTTTTTGGGAAGGTTTTTTATTGCTGTTTCGATTTCAGTTCTTGATATTGGTCTGTTCAGGTACTCTATTTCTTCCTGGTTGAGCCTGGGAAGACTATGTGTTTCTAAAAATTTGTCCATTTCCTCCACGTTCTCCAGTTTGTGTGCATAAAGATTTTTGTAGAATTCATAGATGATATCTTGTATCTCTGTAGCATCGGTTGTGATTTCTCCTTTCATGTTCCTAATGGAGGTTATTAGAGATTTTACTTTTGTGCTCTTGGTTAGTCTAGCCAGAGGTGTGTCTATTTTGTTTATCTTTTCAAAGAACCAACTTTTTGTTTTATTAATTTCCCTTATAGTTTCTTTGTTGTCCTTTTCATTTAGTTCTGATTTGATCTTAGTAATTTCTCGCCTTCTGCTGGGTTTGGGATCGTTCTGTTCTTCTTTCTCCAGTTCTTTGAGTCTATTCGTTAGGTTGTCTATTTGCATGTTTTCTGTCTTTTTGATATAGGCATTTATGGATATGAATTTTCCTCTCAGGACTGCTTTAGCTGCATCCCATAGATTTTGATAAGTTGTATCTCCATTGTCATTTAATTCAAAGAAATTTTTGATTTCCATCTTGATTTCTTCTTTTATAGAATAATTATTCAGGAGAAGGTTATTTAGCTTCCATGACTTTGAGTAAGAGTGAGGGTTTCTGTTTGTGATCATTGTTACTTTTATTCCGCTGTGATCTGAGAAGATGCATGGTATAATTTCTATTTTTTTGAATTTTTGAAGACATGATTTATGTCCTAGGACATGGTCAATCTTAGAGAATGTCCCGTGAGCTGATGAGAAGAATGTATATTCTGTGGACTTTGGGTAGAATGTCCTATAGATGTCAGCCATGCCCATTTGTTCTAGCATTCTATTGAGGTCCATTATGTCTTTGTTTATTTTCTGTTTAGAGGATCTGTCCTGTACTGTCAGTGGGGTGTTAAAGTCTCCAGCTATTACAGTATTGTTATCTATCATTTGGTTGAGATCTAGTAGGCTTTGCTTTATGAATCTAGGTGCACCTAGGTTGGGTGCATATATATTGAGTATAGTCATGGCTTCTTGATGAATTGTGCCTTTAATCAGTATGTAGTAGCCATCTTTGTCTTTTATTATTTTTGTTGGTTTGAAAGCTAAGTTATTGGAAATTAAGATTGCCACACCAGCTTTCTTTTGGTTACCATTTGCTTGAAATATCGATTTCCATCCTTTTATTTTCAGTCTAAATGCATCTTTGCAGGTTAGGTGAGTTTCTTGAAGACAGCAGATACTTGGATTGTATTTTTTTATCCATTGGGCCAGTCTATGTCTCTTGAGCGGGGAGTTCAAGCCATTCACATTTATTGAGAAAACTGATAGGTGAGACAGTTTTTTGTTCAGCTTGTTGGGTAGAACTTCATTGTGATGTTTTCTCTCCTGGGCCATTGTGGTATCTGGAATTTCATCTTTAGCTCTTGAGTAGTTTTACATTCGTGGATCTTTCTTGTGCTGATCCGTGTATAATTCTCTTTTGAGTACTTCTTGGAGGGCTGGTCTTGTCTTGGTGAATTCCCTCAACCTTTGTTTATCTGAGAATGTCTTGATTTCTCCTTCGTATAGAAAACTTAGCTTAGCTGGGTACAAGATTCTAGGCTGGGCATTATTCTGTTTCAGAAGCGTGAAAATGGGGCCCCAACCTCTTCTTGCTTGTAAGGTTTCAGCTGAGAAATCTGGCGTAATTCTGATGGGTTTTCCTTTGTAAGTTACTTGTTTCTTTCTCCTTACAGCTCGGAGAAGTGAGTCTTTAGTGGATATTTTGGTCAGCCTGATGACTACATGGCGTGGTGTTTTCCTATTTGCTATGAATCTCCCAGGGGTCCTTTGAGCTTCTTGAATCTGTATGTCTAGAGTATTGGCAAGGCCTGGAAAATTTTCCTCGATTATGTCTTCAAATAGCTTGTCCAACCCTTGCTTGTTATCTTCTTCACCCTCAGGAATGCCAATAACTCTCAAGTTAGGTTTCTTCACATAATCCCACATTTCTTGAAGACTCAGATCATTTCTCTTACTTTTTCGATCTATCTCTGTGACTGACTTATTTAGTTGGAAGGAGTTATCTTCAATTTCTGAGATTCTTTCCTCTGTTTGATCTACCCTGCTCTTGAGACTTTCCACAGTGTTTTGTAGCTCTCTGAGTGAATTCTTCACTTCTAGGAGTTCAGTTTGGTTTTTCTTCAATATTTCAATTTCTTTAGTGAATTTTTCCTCCAAATCCTGTATTATTTTTGTGTTTTCCTTGTGTTGTTTATCCATTGATTCTTGTATATTATTCAGCTTGTTTATAATCCATAATTGGAATTCTTCCTGTGACATGTTGGTGTTTTGAGTCTGGTTTGTGTCAGATGGTTGGGAGCTGGTATTTCTCTTTGGGGATGAGCTTTCCATTTGATTCTTTTTGCACTCCGTGTTTTTTCGCTGGGCCCTTCCCATCTAGATTTGTCGTTGGATCTTTACTTATAGGTTTAGTCTGGTTAACAGGACTCTTTGTGCTCTATTCTTAGGCTGTGAAACAGTCTAGGTATGTTGCTTCTTTTGGCAAGAGGGGGAGACTGTTGTGTATTGTTCAGAGATTTTTCTGTTTCCGTTGGGGGACTGCTTCCGATGGGTCCAATCCTAGAGGATTGGAGTGATCCAGGACCGCTTTGGTGAGTTAGGACACTGTGTTGTGGTCTTTCAGAAGGCAGGCAGGGTCCACACTAATAGTAGACCGAAATTCTCTTTGTTTGTTTGTTTGTTTGTTTCCCTTTGGTTCTTCCTCTATAGGGGAGGTTTCTGACTCTATCTGCCGGCAAGATACTAGCTATGGGGAGAGGATGGTGACTTTGCTTGCTCAGCGCCCCAGTTGCTGTAGCTCCCACGGGCAAAAGTCTGTCTTGGCCCAATGTCCCCAGGGATCAGGTTCCACACTCTCGCTTCTGGAGAAGTATTCAGTGTTTACACTTGGGCAGGGATCCTATATAAGGTCTGTGGACCAGGGGAGAGGGCCGTCCAGGGAGCCTCTTGGTACCCTATTGCTCCGCAGTGACTTGGCTGTGGGCCCTAGAGTGGCAATTGCGTGCCCGCAGATCTCCGGCCCTGGAGGTGACTACTCAGGATCCGGTATGTACCAGAGCCAGGGACCTGGCCCGTTCCAAAGCTCACCGTGGGTCCCCAGTTAGAAGGCGAAAAGAGAGGAGAAAGAGAAGAGGAAAAAAAAAAAGAAAAAAGAAAAGGAAAGAAAGAAAAGAAAGAGGAGAAAACGAAAGAGAAAAGAAAAAAAAGAAGAAAAAGAAAGAAAGAAAAAGAAAAAAAAAAAGAAAGAAAGAAAAGAAACGCAAAAAGCCAAACCAAAAAACACCAAAAACGCCAACAAAAATGAACAAAAACAAACTACATAGCACTTCACCACACCACAAGGCAGAAAAATACACAAATCTGAAGTATATAATTCAGCGACTCAATGTTTTTTTGTTTGTTTGTTTGTTTTACGCCTTAGCACAGTTCTGCCCCTTCACTTCCGCTGGGCTGGGTCTGGAGCGGCCATAAGATGTTTTTGTTTTTACGCCTTAGCACAGCTCCGCCCCTTCACGCCCGCCCGGCTGGGTCCCCGGTTGTTTCGCAGTGGATTTCAAGATGACGTCTGCGCGCCCGCACAGCTCCGAGGGTGGTGGGGATCCAACCTCCGCGCTCAGAAAGGCGCGGCAGCCAGAGGCCCAGAGGGCAAAGGTGCCCGCTGAGGCTGTCCGCCGCCGGAAAAAAAAAGAAAAAGAAAACAAAAGGAAAGAAAAAAAAGAAAAAACCCAAAAAAAACAAAAACAAACACAAACACAAACAAACAAAACCCAGAAGAAATTTACCAAGAATAAAATATACAGTTCGGGGAGCCTATTCTTCTTGTTCGTGTTTTTTTTTTTTTTTTTTTTTTTGCCTTAGCGCAGCTCTGCCCCTTCACCCCGAGCGTGGCCCCGGCATATTCCGCACTCCTGGTGTTGGTTCAGAGACCAGCGGAGGGCGCCCGGCAGAGAGAGCCGCTCGGCACTTTATGGCTCCCGAGTGGTTTCGCCCTCGCTTTCAAGATGGCGCCTGCAGAGCTCCGGGGCTGGAGGAGACCAGCTCCTCGGCAGGCAGAGACCACCACTGCCCGGGGGCTGGCGAGCAAGGACGCGCACCAGGGGGTCACCGGCTGGAGAACCGCCGAAAAAGGCAGCATGGGCAGAAAGAGCCGCTGGGCACTTTTTGGCTCCCGAGCGGTTTTGCCTTCGCTTTCAAGATGGCGCCTGCCGAGCTCCGGGGCTGGAGGGGATCGGCTCCCCGGCAGGCAGAGACCGCCACTGCCCAGGGGCTGGCCAGCAAGGACACGCACCGGGGGTGACCGGCTGGAGAACTGCCGAAAAAGGCAGCACGGGGTACAATGCTATTTGCTGTCCTGGAGTCTTTTGTGTTTTTCTGCCCTGGGGCAGATCCGTCCCTCCTCGCCAAGCGCTGTCTCAGCTGAGATCCCCCAGGTTCTAAGGTAATTTCTCAAAAAAAGCCTCCTGTCTCCAATGCGCCACGTATCCCTCAGTGATTCTGTGCTGGCCTGGGTCAGGGCTCTGTTCAATTGGGAGCGGAGGGCTAGCCGCTTTCCCGAGAGGCTGCACCCACCCCGGCTGGGGGCGGGTGTATCCGACCCGCGCTCCGCTGGCTAGTGTCTGTCCCGCGTTCCCAATTTTCGTTCACCTCAGACCTCACTCGCTCTGTTTGTCCCACGCTGATTCTCCGTGGATTCACACCGCTGTTCCTGTGTGGGAGCGGTCTTCTAGCGTTGTGGCAGGTCCGGATCGATGCCTTCCTTCCCGGGAGCGCAGATTCAGGCCGTCACCACCACTCCGCCATCTTTGATCTCCCCTAACCCTAGCTCTTAAAGCTAACCCTAAACCTTACCCTCACGACTAGTCCTAACCCTGACACTAACCTAACACCTAACCTTAACCAGAACCCCTAAAGCTAACCCTGAACCCTCTCCCTAACCCTAGCAGTAAACCTTAACCCTAAACCTAAGCCCAACCCGTAACCCTAATCCTATCCTTTTACCCTAAAAGTAACCCCTAAACCTAACCCCTATACCTCACCCTAACTCTAAACCCAATCCTAATTCTAACCATACCCCTTCATAAAACACTAACTCCTAACCGCTAACCCTAACACTAACCAAAAACCCTAATCACTAATCCCTAACCCTAACGCTTAACCTTTACCCTAACCGTTAACCCACACCTTAAATCTTAACACTGACCCTAACCTTAACCTTTAACTCTAAGCCTAACCCTTAACCCTACAGTAAGGAAGACCCTTAATGCTAATGGGATCCCTTATCCCTAAACCTAACACTACAGCTAAAAATAACCCTAACCTTTGATCCTTAAACCTAACCCCTAACACGTACTTTAACCCCAAACCCTAACCCTAATCCTAAGCATTAAACCTAACCCTATCTCTTAATCCTAACGCTAGCCCTTACCCTAACGCCTAGATCTAACCCTAAATCTAACCTACCGCCTAATCCTAACCTTAAGCCCTAATGCTAACTCTAACACTGAACCCTAAACCTACCCGTAACCCTTAACACTAACCCTATCCGTGAACCTTAACCCTGAGCCTAACCATTACCCGCACCCAAGCATTTAACCCTGACCCTACTATTAATCCTTAATGATAACCCTAACACTAAATCCTAACCCTAAGCCCAACACTTAACCCTAATCCTATCCCTTAACCCTAACCCTAATGCTAACCCCTAAACGTAACCCTAACCGTGACCAGTAAACCTAACCCTAACCTCTACCACAAACCATAGCACTAAACTAACTAAAACTAACACTTTCCCTAACCCTAACCCTAAACCCTAACTCTTAACCTTAACCCTAAGCGTTAACTCTCACGCTAACCTTTAATCCTAACCCTAATCCTAATCTTCAGCCCTAAACCTAACACTTAACCCTAACCCTGTACCTAACCCTAACCCCTCATCTTAACCCTAAACGTAAACCTCAACCCTAAACCAAAGTGTAACCGTTAAACCTAAGAGTAACCTTTAACCCTAACCCTAATCCCTAACCCTAAGCCCTCACCCTAACACTAAACTTCATCCTTAACCCTAACCATAATCCTAACCCTAAATCTAATTCTCAGACTTCTTGCTTTCTTAGAGTTTAGAAAGCCTGCCATCCTCCCATGCCATGCGTGAAAGGAGGCTCTACCACTGTGTCCTGCATGAAACCCACGGGCCCATACCCAGAGTATGATAGAGTGGGTTCCCGGGTACAATCCCAGCCCCCTAAACTCCCCCCGCCCGCCTAATGCAGACAGGGCCCGTGCGCTAAGCATAAACAATACCTTTAACAGATAACCCTAACCCTGAACATAACACCCAACCCTGTTCCTATTTCTCCCCTTAACACGTAAACCTCACCGTGCCCCTAACTTTAACCTCTTATCCTAACATTAATGCATAACCCATTTCCTGAGAACAACCCCTATCCCACAATTCTAACCCTATCACCTAGTCATCACTGTGACACTTAATCCCTAACCCTAATTCTAAACCGCTAACCCTAACCGTAACCCTACCTACAACCCTAACACTGACAGTAACCCTTACTTCTAAACCCAACGCTATGCCTAACAAAAACCCCAAACCTTGACCCTAACCCTTCACCCTAACCCCTAAGCCTTAACCTAAACCTTAACCCTAATCCTAATCCTAAGCATTAAACCAAACCCTAGCTCTTAA
>NW_027182817.1:347500-357500 GCF_041146395.1 Eulemur rufifrons
CCCCTAAACTCCCCCCGCCCGCCTAATGCAGGCAGGGCCCGTGCGCTAAGCATAAACAATACTTTTAACAGATAACCCTAACCCTGAACATAACACCCAACCCTGTTCCTATTTCTCCCCTTAACACGTAAACCTCACCGTGCGCCTAACTTTAACCTCTTATCCTAACGTTAATGGATAACCCATTTCCTGAGAACAACCCCATCCCATAATTCTAACCCTATCTCCTAGTCATCACTGTGACACCTAATCCCTAACCCTAATTCTAAACCGCTAACCCTAAGCGTAACCCTACCTACAACCCTAACACTGACAGTAACCCTTACTTCTAACCCCAACGCTATGCCTAACAAAAACCCTAACCCTTGACCCTAACCCTTCACCCTAACCCCTAAGCCTTACCCTAACCCTTAACCCTAATCCTAATCCTAACCATTAAACCTAACCCTAGCTCTTAAAGCTAACCCTAAACCTTACCCTCACGACTAGACCTAACCCTGACACTAACCTAACACCTAACCCTAACCAGAACCCCTAAAGCTAACCCTGAACCCTATCCCTAACCCCAGCAGTAAACTTTAACCCTAAACCTAAGCCCACCCCGTAACCCTGATCCTATCCTTTTACCCTAAAACTAACCCCTAAACCTAACACCTATACCTCACCCTAACTCTAACCCCAATCCTAATTCTAACCATACCCCTTCATAAAACACTAACTCCTAACCGCTAAACCGAACACTAACCAAAAACCCTAATCACTAATCCCTAACCCTAACGCTTAACCTTTACCCTAACCGTTAACCCTCACACTAAATCTTAACACTGACCCTAACCTTAAACTTTAACTCTAAGCCTAACCCTTAACCCTACAGTAAGGAAGACCCTTAATGCTAATGGGATCCCTTATCCCTAACCCTAACACTACAGCTAAAAATAACCCTAACCTTGGATCCTTAAACCTAACCCCTAACACTTACTTTAACCCCAAACCCTAACCCTAATCCTAAGCATTAAACCTAACCCTATCTCTTAACCCTAACGCTAGCCCTTACCCTAACGCCTAGATCTAACCCTCAATCTAACCTACCGCCTAATCCTAACCTTAAGCCCTAATGCTAACACTAACCCTGAACCCTAAACCTACCCGTAACCCTTAACACTAACCCTATCCGTGAACCTTAACCCTGACCCTAACCATTACCCGCACCCAAGCATTTAACCTTGACCCTAACCCTAATCCTTAATGATAAACCTAACACTAAACCCTAACCCTAAGCGCAAAACTTAACCCTAATCCTATCCCTTAACCCTAACCCTAACCCTAATACTACCCCCTAAACCTAACCCTAACCGTGACCAGTAAACCTAACCCAAACCTCTAACACAAACCATAGCACATAACTCTAACCCTAAAACGAACCCTAACCCTAACCCTAAACCCTAACTCTTAACCTTAACCCTAAGCGTTAACTCTCACGCTAACCTTTAATCCTAACCCTAATCTTAATCTTCAACCCTAAACCTAACACTTAACCCTAACCCTGTACCAAACCCTAACCCCTCATCTTAACCCTAACCGTAAACCTCAACCCTAAACCAAAGTGTAACCGTTAAACCTAAGAGTAATCTTTAACCCTAACCCTAATCCCTAACCCTAAGTCCTCACCCTAACACTAAACTTCACCCTTAACCCTAACCAGAATCCTAACCCTAAATCTAATTCTCAGACTTCTTGCTTTCTTAGAGTTTAGAAAGCCTGCAATCCTCCCATGCCATGCGTGAAAGGAGGCTCTACCACTGTGTCCTGCATGAAACCCATGGGCCCATACCCAGAGTATGATAGAGTGGGTTCCCGGGTACAATCCCAGCCCCCTAAACTCCCCCCGCCCGCCTAATGCAGACAGGGCCCGTGCGCTAAGCATAAACAATACCTTTAACAGATAACCCTAACCCTGAAAATAACACCCAACCCTGTTCCTATTTCTCCCCTTAACACGTAAACCTCACCGTGCGCCTAACTTTAACCTCTTATCCTAACGTTAATGCATAACCCATTTCCTGAGAACAACCCCTATCCCATAATTCTAACCCTATCTCCTAGTCATCACTGTGACACCTAATCCCTAACCCTCATTCTAAACCGCTAACCCTAACCGTAACCCTACCTACAACCCTAACACTGACAGTAACCCTTACTTCTAACCCCAACGCTATGCTTAAAAAAACCCTAACCCTTCACCCTATCCCTTCACCCTAACCCCTAACCTGTACCCTAACCCTTAACCCTAATCCTAATCCTAACCATTAAACCTAACCCTAGCTCTTAAAGCTAACCTAAACCTTACCCTCACGACTAGACCTAACCCTGACACTAACCTAACACCTAACCCTAACCAGAACCCCTAAAGCTAACCCTGAACCCTATCCCTAACCCTAGCAGTAAACTTTAACCCTAAACCTAAGCCCAACCCGTAACGCTAATCCTATCCTTTTACCCTAAAACTAACCCCTAAACCTAACCCCCATACCTCACCCTAACTCTAACCCCAATACTAATTCTAACCATACCCCTTCATAAAACACTAACTCCTAACCGCTAACCCTAACACTAACAAAAAACCCTAATCACTAATCCCTAACCCTAACGCTTAACCTTTACCCTAACCGTTAACCCTCACCCTAAATCTTAACACTGACCCTAACCTTCACCTTTAACTCTAAGCCTAACCCTTAACCCTACAGTAAGGAAGACCCTTAATGCTAATGGGATCCCTTATCCCTAACCCTAACACTACAGCTAAAAATAACCCTAACCTTGGATCCTTAAACCTAACCCCTAACACTTACTTTAACCCCAAACCCTAACCCTAATCCTAAGCATTAAACCTAATCCTATCTCTTAACCCTAACGCTAGCCCTTACCCTAACGCCTAGATCTAACCCTAAATCTAACCTACCGCCTAATCCTAACCTTAAGCCCTAATGCTAACACTAACCCTGAACCCTAAACCTACCCGTAACCCTTAACACTAACCCTATCCGTGAACCTTAACCCTGACCCTAACCATTACCCGCACCCAAGCATTTAACCCTGATTCTAACCCTAATCCTTAATGATAAACCTAACACTAAACCCTAACCCTACTCCCAACACTTAACCCTAATCCTATCCCTTAACCCTAACCCTAACCCTAACCCTAATGCTAACCCCTAAACGTAACCCTAACCGTGACCAGTAAACCTAACCCTAACCTCTAACACAAACCATAGCACATAACTCTAACCCTAAAACTAACCCTAACCCTAACCCTAAACCCTAAGTCTTAACCTTAACCCTCAGCGTTAACTCTCACGCTAACCTTTAATCCTAACCCTAGTCCTAATCTTCAACCCTAAACCTAACACTTAATCCTAACCCTGTACCAAACCCTAACCCCTCATCTTAACCCTAACCGTAAACCTCAACCCTAAACCAAAGTGTAACCGTTAAACCTAAGAGTAACCTTTAACCCTAATCCTATTCCCTAACCCTAAGCCCTCACCCTAACACTAAACTTCATCCTTAACCCTAACCATAATCCTAACCCTAAATCTAATTCTCAGACTTCTTGCTTTCTTAGAGTTTAGAAAGCCTGCAATCCTCCCATGCCATGCGTGAAAGGAGGCTCTACCACTGTGTCCTGCATGAAACCCACGGGCCCATACCCAGAGTATGATAGAGTGGGTTCCCGGGTACAATCCCAGCCCCATAAACTCCCCCCGCCCGCCTAATGCAGACAGGGCCCGTGCGCTAAGCATAAACAATACCTTTAACAGATAACCCTAACCCTGAACATAACACCCAACCCTGTTCCTATTTCTCCCCTTAACACGTAAACCTCACCGTGCGCCTAACTTTAACCTCTTATCCTAACGTTAATGCATAACCCATTTCCTGAGAACAACCCCTATCCCATAATTCTAACCCTATCTCCTAGTCATCACTGTGACACCTAATCCCTAACCCTAATTCTAATCCGCTAACCCTAACCGTAACCCTACCTACAACCCTAACACTGACAGTAACCCTTACTTCTAACCCCAACGCTATGCTTAAAGAAACCCTAACCCTTCACCCTAACCCTTCACCCTAACCCCTAAACCGTACCCTAACCCTTAACCCTAATCCTAATCCTAACCATTAAACCTAACCCTAGCTCTTAAAGCTAACCTAAACCTTACCCTCACGACTAGACCTAACCCTGACACTAACCTAACACCTAACCCTAACCAGAACCCCTAAAGCTAACCCTGAACCCTATCCCTAACCCTAGCAGTAAACTTTAACCCTAAACCTAAGCCCAACCCGTAACGCTAATCCTATCCTTTTACCCTAAAACTAACCCCTAAACCTAACCCCCATACCTCACCCTAACTCTAACCCCAATACTAATTCTAACCATACCCCTTCATAAAACACTAACTCCTAACTGCTAACCCTAACACTAACAAAAAACCCTAATCACTAATCCCTAACCCTAACGCTTAACCTTTACCCTAACCGTTAACCCTCACCCTAAATCTTAACACTGACCCTAACCTTAACCTTTAACTCTAAGCCTAACCCTTAACCCTATAGTAAGGAAGACCCTTAATGCTAATGGGATCCCTTATCCCTAACCCTAACACTACAGCTAAAAATAACCCTAACCTTGGATCCTTAAACCTAACCCATAACACTTACTTTAACCCCAAACCCTAACCCTAATCCTAAGCATTAAACCTAATCCTATCTCTTAACCCTAACGCTAGCCCTTACCCTAACGCCTAGATCTAACCCTAAATCTAACCTACCGCCTAATCCTAACCTTAAGCCCTAATGCTAACACTAACCCTGAACCCTAAACCTACCCGTAACCCTTAACACTAACCCTATCCGTGAACCTTAACCCTGACCCTAACCATTACCCGTACCCAAGCATTTAACCCTGATTCTAACCCTAATCCTAAATGATAAACCTAACACTAAACCCTAACACTAAGCCCAACACTTAACCCTAATCCTATCCCTTAACCCTAACCCTAACCCTAATGCTACCCCCTAAACGTAACCCTAACCGTGACCAGTAAACCTAACCCTAACCTCTAACACAAACCATAGCACATAACTCTAACCCTAAAACTAACCCTAACCCTAAACCTAAACCTAAAACCTAACACTTAACCTTAACACTAAACGTTAACTCTCACGCTAAGCTTTAATCCTAACCCTAATCCTAATCTTCAACCCTAAACCTAACACTTAACCCTAACCCTGTACCAAACCCTAACCCCTCATCTTAACCCTAACCGTAAACCTCAACCCTAAACCAAAGTGTAACCGTTAAACCTAAAAGTAACCTTTAACCCTAACCCTAAGGCCTAACCCTAAGCCCTCACCCTAACACTATACTTCATCCTTAACCCTAACCAGAATCCTAACCCTAAATCTAATTCTCAGACTTCTTGCTTTCTTAGAGTTTAGAAAGCCTGCAATCCTCCCATGCCATGCATGAAAGGAGGCTCTACCACTGTGTCCTGCATGAAACCCACGGGCCCATACCCAGAGTATGATAGAGTGGGTTCCCGGGTACAATCCCAGCCCCCTAAACTCCCCCCGCCTGCCTAATGCAGACAGGGCCCGTGCGCTAAGCATAAACAATACCTTTAACAGATAACCCTAACCCTGAACATAACACCCAACCCTGTTCCTATTTCTCCCCTTAACACGTAAACCTCACCGTGCGCCTATCTTTAACCTCTTATACTAACGTTAATGCATAACCCATTTCCTGAGAACAACCCCTATCCCATAATCCTAACCCTATCTCCTAGTCATCACTGTGACACCTAATCCGTAACCCTAATTCCAATCCGCTAACCCTAACCGTAACCCTACCTACAACCCTAACACTGACAGTAACCCTTACTTCTAACCCCAACGCTATGCCTAAGAAAAACCCTAACCCTTGACCCTAACCCTTCACCCTAACCCCTAAGCCTTACCCTAACCCTTAACCCTAATCCTAATCCTAACCATTAAACCTAACCCTAGCTCTTAAAGCTAACCCTAAACCTTACCCTCACGACTAGACCTAACCCTGACACTAACCTAACACCTAACCCTAACCAGAACCCCTAAAGCTAACCCTGAACCCTATCCCTAACCCTAGCAGTTAACTTTAACCCTAAACCTAAGCCCAACCCGTAACCCTAATCCTATCCTTTTACCCTGAAACTAACCCCTAAACCTAACCCCTATACCTCACCCTAACTCTATCCCCAATCCTAATTCTAACCATACCCCTTCATAAAACACTAACTCCTAACCGCTAACCCTAACACTAACCAAAAACCCTAATCACTAATCCCTAACCCTAACGCTTAACCTTTACCCTAACCGTTAACCCTCACCCTAAATCTTAACACTGACCCTAACCTTAAACTTTAACTCTAAGCCTAACCCTTAACCCTACAGTAAGGAAGACCCTTAATGCTAATGGGATCCCTTATCCTTAACCCTAACACTACAGCTAAAAATAACCCTAACCTTGGATCCTTAAACCTAACCCCTAACACTTACTTTAACCCCAAACCCTAACCCTAATCCTAAGCAGTAAACCTAACCCTATCTCTTAACCCTAACGCTAGCCCTTACCCTAACGCCTAGATCTAACCCTAAATCTAACCTATCGCCTAATCCTAACCTTAAGCCCTAATGCTAACACTAACCCTGAACCCTAAACCTACCCGTAACCCTTAACACTAACCCTATCCGTGAACCTAAACCCTGACCCTAACCATTACCCGCACCCAAGCAGTTAACCCTGACCCTAACCCTAATCCTTAATGCTAACCTTAACACTAAACACTAACCCTAAGCCCAACACTTAACCCTAATCCTATCCCTTAACCCTAACCCTAACCCTAACCCTAATGCTACCCCCTACACGTAGCCCTAACCCTAACCCTAACCCTAGCACATAACTCTAACCCTAAAACTAACCCTAAACCTAGCTCTTAAAGCTAACCCCAAACCTTACCCTCACGACTAGACCTAACCCTGACACTAACCTAACACCTAACCCTAACCAGAACCCCTAAAGATAACCCTGAACCCTATCCCTAACCCCAGCAGTAAACTTTAACCCTAAACCTAAGCCCAACCCATAACCCTAATCCTATCCTTTTACCCTAAAACTAACCCCTAAACCTAACCCCTATACCTCACCCTAACTATAACCCCAATCGTAATTCTAACCATACCCCTTCATAAAACACTAACTTCTAACCGCTAACCCTAACACTAACCAAAAACCCTAATCACTAATCCCTAACCCTAACGCTTAACCTTTACCCTGACCGTTAACCCTCACCCTAAAACTTAACACTGACCCTAACCTTAACCTTTAACTTTAAGCCTAACACTTATCCCTACAGTAAGGAAGACCCTTAATGCTAAAGGGATCCCTTATCCCTAACCCTAACACTACAGCTAAAAATAAGCCTATTCTTTGATCCTTAAACTTAACCCGTAACACTTACTTTAACCCCAAACCCTAACCCTAACCCTAAGCATTAAACCTAACCCTATCTCTTAACCCTAACACTAGCCCTTACCCTAACGCATAGATCTAACCCTAAATCTAATCTACCGCCTAATCCTAACCTTAAGACCTAATGCTAACACTAACCTTGAACCCTAAACCTACCCGTAGCCCTTAACACTAACCCTATCCGTGAACCTTCACCCTGACCCTAACCATTACCCGCACCTAAGCATTTAACCCTGACCCTAACCCTAATCCTTAATGCTAACCTTAACACTATACCCTAACCCTAAGCCCAACACTTAACCCTAATCCTATCCCTTAACCCTAACCCTAACCCTAACCCTAATGCTAACCCCTAAACGTAACCCTAACCGTGACCAGTAAACCTAACCCTAACCTCTAACACAAACCATAGCACATAACTCTAACCCTAAAACTAACCCTAACCCTAACCCTAAACCCTAAGTCTTAACCTTAACCCTAAGCGTTAACTCTCACGCTAACCTTTAATCCTAACCCTAATCCTAATCTTCAACCCTAAACCTAACACTTAATCCTAACCCTGTACCAAACCCTAACCCCTCATCTTAACCCTAACCGTAAACCTCAACCCTAAACCAAAGTGTAACCGTTAAACCTAAGAGTAACCTTTAACCCTAATCCTATTCCCTAACCCTAAGCCCTCACCCTAACACTAAACTTCATCCTTAACCCTAACCATAATCCTAACCCTAAATCTAATTCTCAGACTTCTTGCTTTCTTAGAGTTTAGAAAGCCTGCAATCCTCCCATGCCATGCGTGAAAGGAGGCTCTACCACTGTGTCCTGCATGAAACCCACGGGCCCATACCCAGAGTATGATAGAGTGGGTTCCCGGGTACAATCCCAGCCCCCTAAACTCCCCCCGCCCGCCTAATGCAGACAGGGCCTGTGCGCTAAGCATAAACAATACCTTTAACAGATAACCCTAACCCTGAACATAACACCCAACCCTGTTCCTATTTCTCCCCTTAACACGTAAACCTCACCGTGCGCCTAACTTTAACCTCTTATCCTAACGTTAATGCATAACCCATTTCCTGAGAACAACCCCTATCCCATAATTCTAACCCTATCTCCTAGTCATCACTGTGACACCTAATCCCTAACCCTAATTCTAATCCGCTAACCCTAACCGTAACCCTACCTACAACCCTAACACTGACAGTAACCCTTACTTCTAACCCCAACGCTATGCCTAACAAAAACCCTAACCCTTGACCCTAACCCTTCCCCTTACCCCTAAGCCTTACCCTAACCCTTAACCCTAATCCTAATCCTAACCATTAAACCTAACCCTAGCTCTTAAAGCTAACCCTAAACCTTACCCTCACGACTAGACCTAACCCTGACACTAAGCTAACACCTAACCCTAACCAGAATCCCTAAAGCTAACCCTGAACCCTATCCCTAACCCTAGCAGTAAACTTTAACCCTAAACCTAAGCCCAACCCGTAACCCTAATCCTATCCTTTTACCCTAAAACTAACCCCTATACCTCACCCTAACTCTAACCCCAATCCTAATTCTAACCATACCCCTTCATAAAACACTAACTCCTAACCGCTAACCCTAACACTAACCAAAAACCCTAATCACTAATCCCTAACCCTAACGCTTAACCTTTACCCTAACCGTTAACCTTCACCCTAAATCTTAACAATGACCCTAACCTTAACCTTTAACTGTAAGCCTAACCCTTAACCCTACAGTAAGGAAGACCCTTAATGCTAATGGGATCCCTTATCCCTAACCCTAACACTACAGCTAAAAATAACCCTAACCTTGGATCCTTAAACCTAACCCCTAACACTTATTTTAACCCCAAACCCTAACCCTAATCCTAAGCAGTAAACCTCACCCTATCTCTTAACCCTAACGCTAGCCCTTACCCTAACGCCTAGATGTAACCCTACATCTAACCTATCGCCTAATCCTAACCTTAAGCCCCAATGCTAACACTAACCCTGAACCCTAAACCTACCCGTAACCCTTAACACTAACCCTATCCGTGAACCTAAACCCTGACCCTAACCATTACCCGCACCCAAGCATTTAACCCTGACCCTAACCCTAATCTTTAATGCTAACCTTAACACTAAACCCTAACCCTAAGCCCAACACTTAACCCTAATCCTATCCCTTAACCCTAACCCTAACCCTAACCCTAATGCTACCCCCTAAACGTAGCCCTAACCCTAACCCTAACCCTAGCACATAACTCTAACCCTAAAACTAACCCTAACCCTAGCTCTTAAAGCTAACCCTAAACCTTACCCTCACGACTAGACCTAACCCTGACACTAACCTAACACCTAACCCTAACCAGAACCCCTAAAGCTAACCCTGAACCCTATCCCTAACCCTAGCAGTAAACTTTAACCCTAA
>NW_027182817.1:487500-507500 GCF_041146395.1 Eulemur rufifrons
TAAACCGCTAATCGTAACCGTAACCCTACCTACAACCCTAACACTGACAGTAACCCTTACTTCTAACCCCAACGCTATGCCTAACAAAAACCCTAACCCTTGACCCTAACCCTTCACCCTAACCCCTAAGCCTTACCCTAACCCTTAACCCTAATCCTAATCCTAACCATTAAACCTAACCCTAGCTCTTAAAGCTAACCCTAAACCTTACCCTCACGACTAGACCTAACCCTGACACTAACCTAACACCTGACCCTAACCAGAACCCCTAAAGCTAACCCTGAACCCTTTCCCTAACCCCAGCAGTAAACTTTAACCCTAAACCTAAGCCCAACCCGTAACCCTAATCCTATCCTTTTACCCTAAAACTAACCCCTAAACCTAACCCCTATACCTCACCCTAACTCTAACCCCAATCCTAATTCTAACCATACCCCTTCATAAAACACTAACTCCTAACCCCTAACCCTAACACTAACCAAAAACCCTAATCACTAATCCCTAACCCTAACGCTTAACCTTTACCCTAACCGTTAACCCTCACCCTAAATCTTAACACTGACCCTAACCTTAACCTTTAACTCTAAGCCTAACCCTTAACCCTACAGGAAGGAAGACCCTTAATGCTAATGGGATCCCTTATCCCTAACCCTAACAATACAGCTAAAAATAACCCTAACCTTTGATCCTTAAACCTAACCCCTAACACTTACTTTAACCCCAAACCCTAACCCTAATCCTAAGCATTAAACCTAACCCTATCTCTTAACCCTAACGCTAGCCCTTACCCTAACGCCTAGATCTAACCCTAAATCTAACCTACCGCCTAATCCTAACCTTAAGCCCTAATGCTAACCCTAACGCTGAACCCTAAACCTATCCGTAAGCCTTAACACTAACCCTATCCGTGAACCTAAGCCCTGACCCTAACCATTACCCGCACCCAAGCATTTAACCCTGACCCTAACCCTAATCCTTAATGCTAACCTTAACACTAAACCCTAACCCTAAGCCCAACACTTAACCCAAATCCTATCCCTTAACCCTAACCCTAACCCTAATGCTAACCCCTAAACGTAACCCTAACCATGACAAGTAAACCTAACCCTAATCTCTAACACAAACCATAGCACCTAACTCTAACCCTAAAACTAACCCTAACCCAAACCCTAAACCCTAACTCATAACCTTAACCCTAAGCGTTAACTCTCACGCTAACCTTTAATCCTAACCCTAATCCTAATCTTCAACCCTAAACCTAACACTTAACCCTAACCCTATACCAAACCCTAACCCCTAATCTTAACCCTAACCGTAAACCTCAACCCTAAACCTAAGTGTAACCGTTAAACCTAAGAGTAACCTTTAACCCTAACCCTATTCCCTAACCCTAAGCCCTCACCCTAACACTATACTTCATCCTTAACCCTAACGAGAATCCTAACCCTAAATCTAATTCTCAGACTTCTTGCTTTCTTAGAGTTTAGAAAGCCTGCAATCCTCCCATGCCATGCGTGAAAGGAGGCTCTACCACTGTGTCCTGCATGAAACCCACGGGCCCATACCCAGAGTATGATAGAGTGGGTTCCCGGGTACAATCCCAGCCCCCTAAACTCCCCCCGCCCGCCTAATGCAGACAGGGCCCGTGCGCTAAGCATAAACAATACCTTTAACAGATAACCCTAACCCTGAACATAACACCCAACCCTGTTCCTATTTCTCCCCTTAACACGTAAACCTCACCGTGCGCCTAACTTTAACCTCTTATCCTAACGTTAATGCATAACCCATTTCCTGAGAACAACCCCATCCCATAATTCTCACCCTATCTCCTAGTCATCACTGTGACACCTAATCCCTAAACCTAATTCTAAACCGCTAACCCTAACCATAACCCTACATACAATCCTAACACTGACAGTAACCCTTCCTTCTAACACCAACGCTATGCCTAACAAAAACCCTAACCATTGACCCTAACCCTTCACCCTAACCCCTAAGCCTTACCCTAACCCTTAACCCTAATCCTAATCCTAACCATTAAACCTAACCCTAGCTCTTAAAGCTAACCCTAAACCTTACCCTCACGACTAGACCTAACCCTGACACTAACCTAACACCTAACACTAACCAGAACCCCTAAAGCTAACCCTGAACCCTATCCCTAACCCCAGCAGTAAACTTTAACCCTAAACCTAAGCCCAACCCGTAACCCTAATCCTATCCTTTTACCCTAAAACTAACCCCTAAACCTAACCCCTATACCTCACCCTAACTCTAACCCCAATCCTAAATCTAACCATACCGCTTCATAAAACACTAACTCCTAACCGCTAACCCTAACACTAACCAAAAACCCTAATCACTAATCCCTAACCCTAACGCTTAACCTTTACCCTAACCGTTAACCCTCACCCTAAATCTTAACACTGACCCTAACCTTAACCTTTAACTCTAAGCCTAACCCTTAACCCTACAGTAAGGAAGACCCTTAATACTAATGGGATCCCTTATCTTTAACCCTAACACTACAGCTAAAAATAACCCTAACCTTTGATCCTTAAACCTAACCCCTAACACTTACTTTAACCTCAAACCCTAACCCTAATCCTAAGCATTAAACCTAAACCTATCTCTTAACCCTAACGCTAGCCCTTACCCTAACGCCTAGATCTAACCCTAAATCTAACCTACCGCCTAATCCTAACCTTAAGCCCTAATGCTAACACTAACCCTGAACCCTAAACCTACCCGTAACCCTTAACACTAACCCTATGCGTGAACCTAAACCCTGACCCTAACCATTACCCGCACCCAAGCATTTAACCCTGACCCTAACCCTAATCCTTAATGCTAACCTTAACACTAAACCCTAACCCTAAGCCCAACACTTAACCCTAATCCTATCCCTTAACCCTAACCCTAACCCTAACCCTAATGCTAACCCCTAAACGTAACCCTAACCATGACCAGTAAACCTAACCCTAACCTCTAACACAAACCATAGCACCTAACTCTAACCCTAAAACTAACCCTAACCCTAACCCTAAACCCTAACTGATAACCTTAACCCTAAGCGTTAACTCTCACGCTAACCTTTAATCCTAACCCTAATCCTAATCTTCAACCCTAAACCTAACACTTAACCCTAACCCTATACCAAACCCTAACCCCTCATCTTAACCCTAACCGTAAACCTCAACCCTAAACCAAAGTGTAACCGTTAAACCTAAGAGTAACCTTTAACCCTAACCCTATTCCCTAACCCTAAGCACTCACCCTAACACTAAACTTCATCCTTAACCCTAACGAGAATCCTAACCCGAAATCTAATTCTCAGACTTCTTGCTTTCTTAGAGTTTAGAAAGCCTGCAATCCTCCCATGCCATGCGTGAAAGGAGGCTCTCCCACTGTGTCCCGCTTGAAACCCACGGGCCCATACCTAGAGTATGATAGAGTGGGTTCCCGGGTACAATCACAGCCCCCTAAACTCCCCCCGCCCGCCTAATGCAGACAGGGCCCGTTCGCTAAGCATAAACAATACCTTTAACAGATAACCCTAACCCTGAACATAACACCCAACCCTGTTCCTATTTCTCCCCTTAACACGTAAACCTCACCGTGCGCCTAACTTTAACCTCTTATCCTAACGTTAATGCATAACCCATTTCCTGAGAACAACCCCATCCCATAATTCTAACCCTATCTCCTAGTCATCACTGTGACACCTAATCCCTAACCCTAATTCTAAACCGCTAACCCTAACCGTAACCCTACCTACAACCCTAACACTGACAGTAACCCTTACTTCTAACCCCAACGCTATGCCTAACAAAAACCCTAACCCTTGACCTAACCCTTCACCCTAACCCCTAAGCCTTACCCTAACCCTTAACCCTAATCCTAATCCTAACCATTAAACCTAACCCTAGCTCTTAAAGCTAACCCTAAACCTTACCCTCACGACTAGACCTAACCCTGACACTAACCTAACACCTAACCCTAACCAGAACCCCTAAAGCTAACCCTGAACCCTATCCCTAACCCCAGCAGTAAACTTTAACCCTAAACCTAAGCCCAACCCGTAACACTAATCCTATCCTTTTACCCTAAAACTAACCCCTAAAGCTAACCCCTATACCTCACCCTAACTCTAACCCCAATCCTAATTCTAACCATACCCCTTCATAAAACACTAACTCCTAACCGCTAACCCTAACACTAACCAAAAACCCTAATCACTAATCCCTAACCCTAACGCTTAACCTTTACCCTAACCGTTAACCCTCACCCTAAATCTTAACACTGACCCTAACCTTAACCTATTCCTTAATGGTAACCCTAACACTAAGCCCTAACACTAAGCCCAACACTTAACCCTAATCCTATCCCTTAACCCTAACCTTGAAACTAATGCTAACCCCTAAACGTAACCCTAACCGTGACCAGTAAACCTAACCCTAACCCCTAACACAAACCATAGCACATAACTCTAACCCTAAAACTAACCCTAACCCTAACCCTAACCCTAAACCCTAACTCTTAACCTTAACCCTAAGCGTTAACTCTCACGCTAACCTTTAATCCTAACCCTAATCCTAATCTTCAACCCTAAACCTAACACTTAACCCTAACTCTGTACCTAACCCTAACCCCTCATCTTAACCCTAACCGTAAACCTCAACCCTAAACCAAAGTGTAACCGTTAAAGCTAAGAGTAACCTTTAACCCTAACCCTAATCCCTAACCCTAAGCCCTCACCCTAACACTAAACTTCATCCTTAACCGTAACCATAATCCTAACCCTAAATCTAATTCTCAGACTTCTTGCTTTCTTAGAGTTTAGAAAGCCTGCAATCCTCCCATGCCATGCGTGAAAGGAGGCTCTACCACTGTGTCCTGCATGAAACCCACGGGCCCATACCCAGAGTATGATAGAGTGTGTTCCCGGGTACAATCCCAGCCCCCTAAACTCCCCCCGCCCGCCTAATGCAGACAGGGCCCGTGCGCTAAGCATAAACAATACCTTTAACAGATAACCCTAACCCTGAACATAACACCCAACCCTGTTCCTATTTCTCCCCTTAACACGTAAACCTCACCGTGTGCCTAACTTTAACCTCTTATCCTAACGTTAATGCATAACCCATTTCCTGAGAACAACCCCTATCCCATAATTCTAACCCTATCTCCTAGTCATCACTGTGACACCTAATCCCTAACCCTAATTCTAAACCGCTAACCCTAACCGTAACCCTACCTACAACCCTAACACTGACAGTAACCCTTACTTCTAACCCCAACGCTATGCCTAACAAAAACCGTAACCCTTGACCCTAAACCTTCACCCTAACCCCTAAGCCTTACCCTAACCCTTAACCCTAATCCTAATCCTAACCATTAAACCTAACCCTAGCTCTTTTTTTTTTTTTTGCCATTCTTTTTTTTTTTATTTAATATTACAGAATCAAAGAGTCTAACAGTATATCTTCTTAGATACAGTATGTCCTCATAATGTATACATTATTTCTTGTACAATGATATGAAATAATATGGGAAATATTCATGATAAATTATTAAGTGAACAGTGCAAGTTAAAAACAATAGTTTCATATTTTTTCCCCACCCCCCCTTTCCCAAGTCAGCACCTTCAAGTGTTACCACTCCCCAAACGGTGCGCAATGCACTCATTGTGTAGGCATACCCCCATCCCCTCCCCCACCCCCCACCTCAGTCTGATGTCCAATTGGTGTCGTTTCCAGATTTGCATTTAGGTGATGATCAAGGAAACCAGTTTTCTGGTGAGTACATGTGATGCTTGTTTTTCCATTCTTGGGATACTTCACTTAATATAATGGGTTCCAACTCTCTCCAGGAGAACCATAGAGATGTTTTATCTTCATCATTCCTTATAGCTGAGTAGTATTCCATGGTATACATATACCACAGTTTACTAATCCAATCATGTATTGATGGGCATTTGGGTTGTTTCCACATCTTTGCTATTGTGAATTGTGCTGCTATAAACATTTGGGTACACGTGCCTTTGTTACAGAATGACCTTTTTTCCTTTGGGTATATGCCCAGTAATGGGATTGCTGGGTCAAATGGCAGGTCTACTTGAATCTGTTTAAGATACCTCCATAATGCTTTCCACAGAGGTTGCACTAGTTTGCAGTCCCACCAGCAGTGTATTAGTGTTCCTGTCTCTCCACACCCACGCCAACATGTGTTGTTTTGGGTTTTTTTGATAAAGGCCATTCTCACTGGGGTTAAGTGATATCTCATTGTGGTTTTGATTTGCATTTCCCTGATGATTAGAGATGTTGAACACTTTTTCATATGTTTGTTAGCCATTTTTATATCTTCTTTTGAAAAATTTCTATTCATGTCCTTTGCCCACTTTTTGATAGGGTTGCTTGATTTTTTCTTGCTGATTTTCCTGAGTTCTAAATAGATTCTTGTTATCAGTCCTTTATCTGATGTGTAGTATGCAAAAATTTTTTCCCATTCTGTAGGTGGTCTGTTTATTCTCTGGACTGTTTCTTTGGCTGTGCAGAAGCTTTTTAATTTAATCATGTCCCATTCATTTATTTTTGTTGCTGCTGTGATTGCCTTGGGGGTCTTCTTCATAAATTCTTTGCCTAGGCCAATGTCTGTAAGAGTCTTTCCTACATTTTCTTCTAGAATTCTGATTGTATCACGCCTAAGGTTTAAGTCTGTTATCCACCGTGATTTGATTTTTGTGAGAGGTGAAAGCTGTGGGTCCTGTTTCAGTCTTCTACAAGTGGCTAACCAATTCTCCCAGCACCATTTGTTGAATAGGGATTCTTGTCCCCAGAGTATATTCTTTCCCGCTTTGTCGAAAATTAGGTGACTATATGAGGATGGTTCTATATTTGGATTTTCTGTTGTGTTCCACTGGTCTGTGTCCCTGCACTTGTGCCAATACCAGGCTGTTTTAAGAACCACGGCCTTGTAGTATAGTTTGAGGTCTGGCAAATTAATACCTCCCATTTTGTTTTTGTTGCTTAAAATTGCTTTTGCTATACGGGGTCTTCTTTGATTCCATACAAAGTGTATAATTATTTTCTCTATGTCTGTAAAGAATGATGTTGGTAATTTAATAGGGATTGCATTGAATCTGTAGATCACTTTGGGTAGTATAGACATTTTAACAATGTTGATTCTTCCGATCCACGAGCATGGTATATTTTTCCATCTATTTGCAAGTTCTGCTATTTCTTTTCTCAGTGTTTCATAGTTTTCCTTATAGAGGTCCTTTACCTCTTTAGTTAGATATATACCTAGATATTTTATTTTCTTTGTTGCTATTTTGAAGGGTATTGAGTCTTTAATTTGGTTTTCCGATTGACTGTTATTGGCATATATAAATGCCTCTGATTTGTGTATATTAATTTTGTAGCCTGAGACTTTGCTGTATTCGTTAATCAATTCCAGGAGTCTCATGGTTGAATCCTGGGGGTTTTCCAGATATAACATCATATCATCAGCAAAAAGTGAGAGTTTGATCTCTTCCTTCCCTATTTGGACTCCCTTGATTCTGCTCTCTTGCCTGATAGCTCTCGCAAGGACTTCCAATACTATGTTGAAAAGTAATGGAGACAATGGGCAGCCCTGTCTGGTTCCAGTTCTAAGTGGGAGTGCTTTCAGTTTTTCCCCATTCAGTATGATGTTGGCTGTGGGTTTGTCATATATGGCTTGTATCATTTTTAGGTAGGTTCCATCAATGCCTATTTTGTTAAGCGTTTTTATCATAAAAGGGTGTTGAATTTTGTCAAATGCTTTTTCTGCATCTAATGAGAGTATCATATGGTTTTTGTTTTTGCTTCTATTTATGTGGTGAATTACATTTATAGATTTACGTATGTTGAACCACCCCTGCATCTCGGGGATGAAGCCCACTTGGTCGTGGTGGATTACTTTTTTGATAAGTACTTGGATTCGATTTGCTAGTATTTAATTGAAAATTTTTGCATCTATATTCATGAGGGAAATTGGTCTGTAGTTCTCTATTTTTGTTGTGTCCTTTCCAGGTTTTGGTATTAATGTTATATTGGCTTGGTAGAACGTGTTGGGGAGAACTCCATCCTTCTCAATATTGGAGAATAGTTTATGTAGGATGGGCACCAGTTCTTCTTTGTATGTATGGTAAAATTCAGGTGTGAACCCATCTGGACCAGGGCTTTTCTTTTTGGGAAGGTTTTTTATTGCTGTTTCGATTTCAGTTCTTGATATTGGTCTGTTCAGGTACTCTATTTCTTCCTGGTTGAGCCTGGGAAGACTATGTGTTTCTAAAAATTTGTCCATTTCCTCCACGTTCTCCAGTTTGTGTGCATAAAGATTTTTGTAGAATTCATAGATGATATCTTGTATCTCTGTAGCATCGGTTGTGATTTCTCCTTTCATGTTCCTAATGGAGGTTATTAGAGATTTTACTTTTGTGCTCTTGGTTAGTCTAGCCAGAGGTGTGTCTATTTTGTTTATCTTTTCAAAGAACCAACTTTTTGTTTTATTAATTTCCCTTATAGTTTCTTTGTTGTCCTTTTCATTTAGTTCTGATTTGATCTTAGTAATTTCTCGCCTTCTGCTGGGTTTGGGATCGTTCTGTTCTTCTTTCTCCAGTTCTTTGAGTCTATTCGTTAGGTTGTCTATTTGCATGTTTTCTGTCTTTTTGATATAGGCATTTATGGATATGAATTTTCCTCTCAGGACTGCTTTAGCTGCATCCCATAGATTTTGATAAGTTGTATCTCCATTGTCATTTAATTCAAAGAAATTTTTGATTTCCATCTTGATTTCTTCTTTTATAGAATAATTATTCAGGAGAAGGTTATTTAGCTTCCATGACTTTGAGTAAGAGTGAGGGTTTCTGTTTGTGATCATTGTTACTTTTATTCCGCTGTGATCTGAGAAGATGCATGGTATAATTTCTATTTTTTTGAATTTTTGAAGACATGATTTATGTCCTAGGACATGGTCAATCTTAGAGAATGTCCCGTGAGCTGATGAGAAGAATGTATATTCTGTGGACTTTGGGTAGAATGTCCTATAGATGTCAGCCATGCCCATTTGTTCTAGCATTCTATTGAGGTCCATTATGTCTTTGTTTATTTTCTGTTTAGAGGATCTGTCCTGTACTGTCAGTGGGGTGTTAAAGTCTCCAGCTATTACAGTATTGTTATCTATCATTTGGTTGAGATCTAGTAGGGTTTGCTTTATGAATCTAGGTGCACCTAGGTTGGGTGCATATATATTGAGTATAGTCATGGCTTCTTGATGAATTGTGCCTTTAATCAGTATGTAGTAGCCATCTTTGTCTTTTATTATTTTTGTTGGTTTGAAAGCTAAGTTACTGGAAATTAAGATTGCCACACCAGCTTTCTTTTGGTTACCATTTGCTTGAAATATCGATTTCCATCCTTTTATTTTCAGTCTAAATGCATCTTTGCAGGTTAGGTGAGTTTCTTGAAGACAGCAGATACTTGGATTGTATTTTTTTATCCATTGGGCCAGTCTATGTCTCTTGAGCGGGGAGTTCAAGCCATTCACATTTATTGAGAAAACTGATAGGTGAGACAGTTTTTTGTTCAGCTTGTTGGGTAGAACTTCATTGTGATGTTTTCTCTCCTGGGCCATTGTGGTATCTGGAATTTCATCTTTAGCTCTTGAGTAGTTTTACATTCGTGGATCTTTCTTGTGCTGATCCGTGTATAATTCTCTTTTGAGTACTTCTTGGAGGGCTGGTCTTGTCTTGGTGAATTCCCTCAACCTTTGTTTATCTGAGAATGTCTTGATTTCTCCTTCGTATAGAAAACTTAGCTTAGCTGGGTACAAGATTCTAGGCTGGGCATTATTCTGTTTCAGAAGCGTGAAAATGGGGCCCCAACCTCTTCTTGCATGTAAGGTTTCAGCTGAGAAATCTGGCGTAATTCTGATGGGTTTTCCTTTGTAAGTTACTTGTTTCTTTCTCCTTACAGCTCGGAGAAGTGACTCTTTAGTGGATATTTTGGTCAGCCTGATGACTACGTGGCGTGGTGTTTTCCTATTTGCTATGAATCTCCCAGGGGTCCTTTGAGCTTCTTGAATCTGTATGTCTAGAGTATTGGCAAGGCCTGGAAAATTTTCCTCGATTATGTCTTCAAATAGCTTGTCCAACCCTTGCTTGTTATCTTCTTCACCCTCAGGAATGCCAATAACTCTCAAGTTAGGTTTCTTCACATAATCCCACATTTCTTGAAGACTCAGATCATTTCTCTTACTTTTTCGATCTATCTCTGTGACTGACTTATTTAGTTGGAAGGAGTTATCTTCAATTTCTGAGATTCTTTCCTCTGTTTGATCTACCCTGCTCTTGAGACTTTCCACAGTGTTTTGTAGCTCTCTGAGTGAATTCTTCACTTCTAGGAGTTCAGTTTGGTTTTTCTTCAATATTTCAATTTCTTTAGTGAATTTTTCCTCCAAATCCTGTATTATTTTTGTGTTTTCCTTGTGTTGTTTATCCATTGATTCTTGTATATTATTCAGCTTGTTTATAATCCATAATTGGAATTCTTCCTGTGACATGTTGGTGTTTTGAGTCTGGTTTGTGTCAGATGGTTGGGAGCTGGTATTTCTCTTTGGGGATGAGCTTTCCATTTGATTCTTTTTGCACTCCGTGTTTTTTCGCTGGGCCCTTCCCATCTAGATTTGTCGTTGGATCTTTACTTATAGGTTTAGTCTGGTTAACAGGACTCTTTGTGCTCTATTCTTAGGCTGTGAAACAGTCTAGGTATGTTGCTTCTTTTGGCAAGAGGGGGAGACTGTTGTGTATTGTTCAGAGATTTTTCTGTTTCCGTTGGGGGACTGCTTCCGATGGGTCCAATCCTAGAGGATTGGAGTGATCCAGGACCGCTTTGGTGAGTTAGGACACTGTGTTGTGGTCTTTCAGAAGGCAGGCAGGGTCCACACTAATAGTAGACCGAAATTCTCTTTGTTTGTTTGTTTGTTTGTTTCCCTTTGGTTCTTCCTCTATAGGGGAGGTTTCTGACTCTATCTGCCGGCAAGATACTAGCTATGGGGAGAGGATGGTGACTTTGCTTGCTCAGCGCCCCAGTTGCTGTAGCTCCCACGGGCAAAAGTCTGTCTTGGCCCAATGTCCCCAGGGATCAGGTTCCACACTCTCGCTTCTGGAGAAGTATTCAGTGTTTACACTTGGGCAGGGATCCTATATAAGGTCTGTGGACCAGGGGAGAGGGCCGTCCAGGGAGCCTCTTGGTACCCTATTGCTCCGCAGTGACTTGGCTGTGGGCCCTAGAGTGGCAATTGCGTGCCCGCAGATCTCCGGCCCTGGAGGTGACTACTCAGGATCCGGTATGTACCAGAGCCAGGGACCTGGCCCGTTCCAA
Organism: Eulemur rufifrons; assembly: GCF_041146395.1. Classification (NCBI taxonomy): domain Eukaryota; kingdom Metazoa; phylum Chordata; class Mammalia; order Primates; family Lemuridae; genus Eulemur; species Eulemur rufifrons. The sequence goes on from NW_027182817.1 coordinate 498,909, forward strand.
AGCTCACCGTGGGTCCCCAGTTAGAAGGCAAAAAGAGAGGAGAAAGAGAAGAGGAAAAAAAAAAAAGAAAAAAGAAAAGGAAAGAAAGAAAAGAAAGAGGAGAAAACGAAAGAGAAAAGAAAAAAAAGAAGAAAAAGAAAGAAAGAAAAAGAAAAAAAAAAAGAAAGAAAGAAAAGAAACGCAAAAAGCCAAACCAAAAAACACCAAAAACGCCAACAAAAATGAACAAAAACAAACTACATAGCACTTCACCACACCACAAGGCAGAAAAATACACAAATCTGAAGTATATAATTCAGCGACTCAATGTTTTTTTGTTTGTTTGTTTGTTTTACGCCTTAGCACAGTTCTGCCCCTTCACTTCCGCTGGGCTGGGTCTGGAGCGGCCATAAGATGTTTTTGTTTTTACGCCTTAGCACAGCTCCGCCCCTTCACGCCCGCCCGGCTGGGTCCCCGGTGGTTTCGCAGTGGATTTCAAGATGACGTCTGCGCGCCCGCACAGCTCCGAGGGTGGTGGGGATCCAACCTCCGCGCTCAGAAAGGCGCGGCAGCCAGAGGCCCAGAGGGCAAAGGTGCCCGCTGAGGCTGTCCGCCGCCGGAAAAAAAAAGAAAAAGAAAACAAAAGGAAAGAAAAAAAAGAAAAAACCCAAAAAAAACAAAAACAAACACAAACACAAACAAACAAAACCCAGAAGAAATTTACCAAGAATAAAATATACAGTTCGGGGAGCCTATTCTTCTTGTTCGTGTTTTTTTTTTTTTTTTTTTTTTTTTGCCTTAGCGCAGCTCTGCCCCTTCACCCCGAGCGTGGCCCCGGCATATTCCGCACTCCTGGTGTTGGTTCAGAGACCAGCGGAGGGCGCCCGGCAGAGAGAGCCGCTCGGCACTTTATGGCTCCCGAGTGGTTTCGCCCTCGCTTTCAAGATGGCGCCTGCAGAGCTCCGGGGCTGGAGGAGACCAGCTCCTCGGCAGGCAGAGACCACCACTGCCCGGGGGCTGGCGAGCAAGGACGCGCACCAGGGGGTCACCGGCTGGAGAACCGCCGAAAAAGGCAGCATGGGCAGAAAGAGCCGCTGGGCACTTTTTGGCTCCCGAGCGGTTTTGCCTTCGCTTTCAAGATGGCGCCTGCCGAGCTCCGGGGCTGGAGGGGATCGGCTCCCCGGCAGGCAGAGACCGCCACTGCCCAGGGGCTGGCCAGCAAGGACACGCACCGGGGGTGACCGGCTGGAGAACTGCCGAAAAAGGCAGCACGGGGTACAACGCTATTTGCTGTCCTGGAGTCTTTTGTGTTTTTCTGCCCTGGGGCAGATCCGTCCCTCCTCGCCAAGCGCTGTCTCAGCTGAGATCCCCCAGGTTCTAAGGTAATTTCTCAAAAAAAGCCTCCTGTCTCCAATGCGCCACGTATCCCTCAGTGATTCTGTGCTGGCCTGGGTCAGGGCTCTGTTCAATTGGGAGCGGAGGGCTAGCCGCTTTCCCGAGAGGCTGCACCCACCCCGGCTGGGGGCGGGTGTATCCGACCCGCGCTCCGCTGGCTAGTGTCTGTCCCGCGTTCCCAATTTTCGTTCACCTCAGACCTCACTCGCTCTGTTTGTCCCACGCTGATTCTCCGTGGATTCACACCGCTGTTCCTGTGTGGGAGCGGTCTTCTAGCGTTGTGGCAGGTCCGGATCGATGCCTCCCTTCCCGGGAGCGCAGATTCAGGCCGTCACCACCACTCCGCCATCTTTGATCTCCCCTAACCCTAGCTCTTAAAGCTAACCCTAAACCTTACCCTCACGACTAGTCCTAACCCTGACACTAACCTAACACCTAACCCTAACCAGAACCCCTAAAGCTAACCCTGAACCCTCTCCCTAACCCTAGCAGTAAACCTTAACCCTAAACCTAAGCCCAACCCGTAACCCTAATCCTATCCTTTTACCCTAAAAGTAACCCCTAAACCTAACCCCTATACCTCACCCTAACTCTAACCCCAATCCTAATTCTAACCATACCCCTTCATAAAACACTAACTCCTAACCGCTAACCCTAACACTAACCAAAAACCCTAATCACTAATCCCTAACCCTAACGCTTAACCTTTACCCTAACCATTAACCGACACCCTAAATCTTAACACTGACCCTAACCTTAACCTTTAACTCTAAGCCTAACCCTTAACCCTACAGTAAGGAAGACCCTTAAAGCTAATGGGATCCCTTATCCCTAAACCTAACACTACAGCTAAAAATAACCCTAACCTTGGATCCATAAACCTAACCCCTAACACGTACTTTAACCCCAAACCATAACCCTAATACTAAGCATTAAACCTAACCCTATCTCTTAATCCTAACGCTAGCCCTTACCCTAACGCCTAGATCTAACCCTAAATCTAACCTACCGCCTAATCCTAAACTTAAGCCCTAATGCTAACTCTAACCCTGAACACTAAACCTACCCGTAACCCTTAACACTAACCCTATCCGTGAACCTTAACCATGAGCCTAACCATTACCCGCACCCAAGCATTTAACCCTGACCCTACTCTTAATCCTTAATGATAACCCTAACACTAAATCCTAACCCTAAGCCCAACACTTAACCCTAATCCTATCCCTTAACCCTAACCCTAATGCTAACCCCTAAACGTAACCCTAACCGTGACCAGTAAACCTAACCCTAACCTCTAACACAAACCATAGCACTAAACTAACTAAAACTAACCCTTTCCCTAACCCTAACCCTAAACCCTAACTCTTAACCTTAACCCTAAGCGTTAACTCTCACGCTAACCTTTAATCCTAACCCTAATCCTAATCTTCAACCCTAAACCTAACACTTAACCCTAACCCTGTACCAAAACCTAACACCTCATCTTAACCCTAACCGTAAACCTCAACCGTAAACCAAAGTGTAAACGTTAAACCTAAGAGTAACCTTTAACCCTAACCCTAATCCCTAACCCTAAGCCCTCACCCTAACACTAAACTTCATCCTTAACCCTAACCAGAATCCTAACCCTAAATCTAATTCTCAGACTTCTTGCTTTCTTAGAGTTTAGAAAGCCTGCAATCCTCCCATGCCATGCGTGAAAGGAGGCTCTACCACTGTGTCCTGCATGAAACCCAAGGGCCCATACCCAGAGTATGATAGAGTGGGTTCCATGGTACAATCCCAGCCCTCTAAACTCCCCCCGCCCGCCTAATGCAGACAGGGCCCGTGCGCTAAGCATAAACAATACCTTTAACAGATAACCCTAACCCTGAACATAACACCCAACCCTGTTCCTATTTCTCCCCTTAACACGTAAACCTCACCGTGCGCCTAACTTTAACCTCTTATCCTAACGTTAATGCATAACCCATTTCCTGAGAACAACCCCTATCCCATAATTCTAACCCTATCTCCTAGTCATCACTGTGACACCTAATCCCTAACCCTAATTCTAAACCGCTAACCCTAACCGTAACCCTACCTACAACCCTAACACTGACAGTAACCCTTACTTCTAACCCCAACACTATGCCTAACAAAAACCCTAACCCTTGACCCTAACCCTTCACCCTAACCCCTAACCCGTACCCTAACCCTTAACCCTAATCCTAATCCTAACCATTAAACGTAACCCTAGATCTTAAAGCTAACCCTAAACCTTACCCTCACGACTAGACCTAACCCTGACACTAACCTAACACCTAACCCTAACCAGAACCCCTAAAGCTAACCCTGAAACCTATCCCTAACCCTAGCAGTAAACTTTAACCCAAAACCTAAGCCCAACCCGTAACCCTAATCCTATCCTTTTACCCTAAAAGTAACCCCTAAACCTAACCCCTATACCTCACCCTAACTCTAACCCCAATCCTAATTCTAACCATACCCCTTCATAAAACACTGACTCCTAACCGATAACCCTAACACTAACCAAAAACCCTAATCACTAATCCCTAACCCTAACGCTTAACCTTTACCCTAACCGTTAACCCTCACCCTAAATCTTAACACTGACCCTAACATTAACCTTTAACTCTAAGCCTAACCCTTAACCCTACAGTAAGGAAGACCCTTAATGCTGATGGGATCCCTTATCCCTAACCCTAACAATACAGCTAAAAATAACCCTAACCTTGGATCCTTAAACCTAACCCCTAACACTTACTTTAACCCCAAACCCTAACCCTAATCCTAAGCATTAAACCTAACCCTATCTCTTAACCCTAACGCTACCCCTTACCCTAACGCGTAGATCTAACCCTTAATCTAACCTACCGCCTAATCCTAACCTTAATCCCTAATGCTAACTCTAACCCAAAACCCTAAACCTACCAGTAACCCTTAACACTATCCCTATCCGTGAACCTTAACCCTGACCTTAACCATTACCCGCACCAAAGCATTTAACCCTGACCCTAACAATAATCCTTAAGGATAACCCTAACACTAAACCCTAACCCTAAGTCCAACACTTAACCCTAATCCTATCCCTTAACCCTAACCCTAACCCTAATGCTAACCCCTAAACGTAACCCTAACCGTCACCAGTAAACCTAAACCTAACCTCTAACACAAACCATAGCACATAACTCTAACCCTAAAACTAACCCTAACCCGAACCCTAACCCTAAACCCTAACTCTTAACCTTAAACCTAAGCGTTAACTCTCACGCTAACCTTTAATCATAACCCTAATCCTAATCTTCAACCCTAAACCTAACACTTAACCCTAACCCTGTACCTAACCCTAACCCCTCATCTTAACCCTAACCGTAAACCTCAACCCTAAACCAAAGTGTAACCGTTAAACCTAAGAGTAACCTTTTACCCTAACCCTAATGCCTAACCCTAAGCCCTCACCCTAACACTAAACTTCATCCTTAACCCTAACCAGAATCCTAACCCTAAATCTAATTCTCAGACTTCTTGCTTTCTTAGAGTTTAGAAAGCCTGCAATCCTCCCATGCCATGCGTGAAAGGAGGCTCTACCACTGTGTCCTGCATGAACCCACGGGCCCATACCCAGAGTATGATAGAGTGGGTTCCCGGGTACAATCCTAGCCCCCTAAACTCCCCCCGCCCGCCTAATGCAGACAGGGCCCGTGCGCTAAGCATAAACAATACCTTTAACAGATAACCCTAACCCTGAACATAACACCCAACCCTGTTCCTATTTCTCCCCTTAACACGTAAACCTCACCGTGCGCCTATCTTTAACCACTTATCCTAACGTTAATGCATAACCCATTTCCTGAGAACAACCCCTATCCCATAATTCTAACCCTATGTCCTAGTCATCACTGTGACACCTAATCCCTAACCCTAATTCTAAACCGCTAACCCTAACCGTAACCCTAACCTGACCCTAACCAGACCCCTAAAGCTAACCCTGAACCCTATCCCTAACCCTAGCAGTAAACTTTAACCCTAAACCTAAGCTCAACCCGTAACCCTAATCCTATCCTTTTACCCTAAAACTAACCCCTATACCTCACCCTAACTCTAACCCCAATCCTAATTCTAACCATACCCCTTCATAAAACACTAACTCCTAACCGCTAACCCTAACACTAACCAAAAACCCTAATCACTAATCCCTAACCCTAACGCTTAACCTTTACCCTGACCGTTAACCCTCACCCCAAATCTTAACACTGACCCTAACCTTAACCTTTAACTCTAAGCCTAACCCTTAACCCTACAGGAAGGAAGACCCTTAATGCTAATGGGATCCCTTATCCCTAACCCTATCACTACAGCTAAAAATAACCCTAACCTTGGATCCTTAAACCTAACCCCTAACACTTACTTTAACCCCAAACCCTAACCCTAATCCTAAGCATTAAACCTAACCCTATCTCTTAACCCTAACGCTAGCCCTTACCCTAACGCCTAGATCTAACCCTAAATCTAACCTACCGCCTAATCCTAACCTTAAGCCCTAATGCTAACTCTAACCCTGAACCCTAAACCTACCCGTAACCCTTAACACTAACCCTATCCGTGAACCTTAACCCTGACTCTAACCATTACCCGCACCCAAGCATTTAACCCTGACCCTAACCCTAATCCTTAATGCTAACCCTAACATTAAACCCTAACCCTACGCCCAACACTTAACCCTAATCCTATCCCTTAACCCTAACCCTAACCCTAATGCTACCCCCTAAACTAAACCTAACTGTGACCAGTAAACCTAACCCTAACCTGTAACAAAAACCATAGCACATAACTCTAAACCTAAAACTAACCCTAACCCTAACCCTAACCCTAAACCCTAACTCTTAACCTTAACCCTAAGCGTTAACTCTCACGCTAACCTTTAATCCTAACCCCAATCCTAATCTTCAACCCTAAACCTAACACTTAACCCTAACCCTGTACCAAACCCTAACCCCTCATCTTAACCCTCACCGTAAACCTCAACTCTAAACCAAAGTGTAACCGTTAAAAATAAGAGTAATCTTTAACCCTAACCCTAATCCCTAACCCTAAGCCCTCATCCTAACACTAAACTTCATCCTTAACCCTAACCATAATCCTAACCCTAAATCTAATTCTCAGACTTCTTGCTTTCTTAGAGTTTAGAAAGCCTGCAATCCTCCCATGCCATGCGTGAAAGGAGGCTCTACCACTGTGTCCTGCATGAAACCCACGGGCCCATACCCAGAGTATGATAGAGTGTGTTCCCGGGTACAATCCCAGCCCCCTAAACTTCCCCCGCCCGCCTAATGCAGAAAGGGCCCGTGCGCTAAGCATAAACAATACCTTTAACAGATAACCCTAACCCTGAACATAACACCCAACTCTGTTCCTATTTCTCCCCTTAACACGTAAACCTCACCGTGCGCCTAACTTTAACCTCTTATCCTAACGTTAATGCATAACCCATTTCCTGAGAACAACCCCATCCCATAATTTTAACCCTATCTCCTTGTCATCACTGACACCTAATCCCTAACCCTAATTCTAAACCGCTAACCCTAACCGTAACCCTACCTACAACCCTAACACTGACAGTAACCCTTACTTCTAACCCCAACGCTATGCCTAACAAAAACCCTAACCCTTGACCCTAACCCTTCACGCTAACCCCTAAGCCTTACCCTAACCCTTAACCCTAATCCTAATCCTAACCATTAAACCTATCCCTAGCTCTTAAAGCTAACCCTAAACCTTACCCTCACGACTAGACCTAACCCTGACACTAACCTAACACCTAACCCTAACCAGAACCCCTAAAGCTAACCCTGAACCCTATCCCTAATCCTAGCAGTAAACTTTAACCCTAAACCTAAGCCCAACCCGTAACCCTAATCCTATCCTTTACCCTAAAACTAACCCCTAAACCTAACCCCTATACCTCACCCTAACTCTCACCCCAATCCTAATTCTAACCATACCCCTTCATAAAACACTAACTCCTAACCGCTAACCCTAACACTAACCAAAAACCCTAATCATTAATCCCTAACCCTAACGCTTAACCTTTACCCTAACCGTTAACCCTCACCCTAAATCTTAACACTGACACTAACCTTAACCTTTAACTCTAAGCCTAACCCTTAACCCTACAGGAAGGAAGACCCTTAATGCTAATGGGATCCCTTATCCCTAACCCTAACACTACAGCTAAAAATAACCCTAACCTTGGATCCTTAAACCTAACCCCTAACACTTACTTTAACCCCAAACCCTAACCCTAATCCTAAGCATTAAACCTAACCCTATCTCTTAACCCTAACGCTAGCCCTTACCCTAACGCCTAGATCTAACCCTAAATCTAACCTACCGCCTAATCCTAACCTTAAGCCCTAATGCTAACACTAACCCTGAACCCGAAACCTACCCGTAACCCTTAACACTAACCCTATCCGTGAACATAAACCCTGACCCTAACCATTACCCGCACCCAAGCATTTAACCCTGACCCTACCCCAAATCCTTAATGATAACACTAACACTAAACCCTAACCCTAAGCCCAACACTTAACCCTAATCCTATCCCTTAACCCTAACACTAACGCAAACCCCTAAACGTAACCCTAACCGTTACCAGTAAACCTAACCTTAACCTCTAACACAAACCATAGCACATAACTCTAACCCTAAAACTAAACCTAACCCCAACCCTAACCCTAAACCCTAACTCTTAACCTTAACCCTAAGCGTTAACTCTCACGCTAACCTTTAATCCTAACCCTAATCCTAATCTTCAACCCTAAACCTAACACTTAACCCTAACCCTGTACCAAACCCTAACCCCTCATCTTAACCCTAACCGTAAAGCTCAACCCTAAACCAAAGTGTAGCCGTTAAACCTAAGAGTTGCCTTTAACCCTAACCCTAATCCCTAACCCTAAGCCCTCACCCTAACACTAAACTTCATCCTTAACCCTAACCATAATCCTACCCCTAAATCTAATTCTCAGACTTCTTGCTTTCTTAGTGTTTAGAAAGCCTGCCATCCTCCCATGCCATGCGTGAAAGGAGGCTCTACCACTGTGTCCTGCATGAAACCCACGGGCCCATACCCAGAGTATGATAGAGTGGGTTCCCTGGTACAATCCCAGCCCCCTAAACTCCCCCCGCCCGCCTAATGCAGACAGGGCCCGT
>NW_027182817.1:515000-582500 GCF_041146395.1 Eulemur rufifrons
ACCGTTAACCCTCACCCTAAATCTTAACCCTGACCCTAACCTTAACCTATAACTCTAAGACTAACCCTTAACCCTACAGTAAGGAAGACCCTTAATGCTAATGGGATCCCTTATCCCTAACCCTAACACTACAGCTAAAAATAACCCTAACCTTGGATCCTTAAACCCAACCCCTAACACTTACTTTAACCCCAAACGCTAACCCTATTCCTAAGCATTAAACCTAACCCTATCTCTTAACCCTAACGCTAGCCCTTACCCTAACGCCTAGATCTAACCCTAAATCTAAACTACCGTCTAATCCTAACCTTAAGCCCTAATGCTAACACTAACCCTGAACCCTAAACCTACACGTAACCCTTAACACTAACCCTATCCGTGAACCTAAACCGTGACCCTAACCATTACCCGCACCCAAGCATTTAACCCTGACCCTAACCCTAATCCTTAATGCTAACCTTAACACTAAACCCTAACCCTAAGCCCAACACTTAACCCTAATCCTATCCCTTAACCCTAACCCTAACCCTAACCCTAATGCTAACCCCTAAACGTAACCCTAACCGTGACCAGTAAACCTAACCCTAACCTCTAACACAAACCATAGCACTTAACTCTAACCCTAAAACTAACCCTAACCCTAACCCTAAACCCTAACTCTTAACCTTAACCCTAAGCGTTAACTCTCACGCTAACCTTTAATCCTAACCCTAATCCTAATCTTCAACCCTAATCCTAACTCTTAACCCTAACCCTGTACCAAACCCTAACCCCTCATCTTAACCCTAACCGTAAACCTCAACCCTAAATTAAAGTGTAACCGTTAAACCTAAGAGTAACCTTTAACCCTAACCCTAATCCCTAACCCTAAGCTCTCACCCTAACACTAAACTTCATCCTTAACCCTAACCAGTATCCTAACCCTAAATCTAATTCTCAGACTTCTTGCTTTCTTAGAGTTTAGAAAGCCTGCAATCCTCCCATGCCATGCGTGAAAGGAGGCTCTACCACTGTGTCCTGCATGAAACCCACGGGCCCATACCCAGAGTATGATAGAGTGGGTTCCCGGGTACAATAACAGCCCCCTAAACTCTCCCCGCCCGCCTAATGCAGACAGGGCCCGTGCGCTAAGCATAAACAATACCTTTAACAGATAACCCTAACCCTGAACATAACACCCAACACTGTTCCTATTTCTGCCCTTAACACGTAAACCTCACCGTGCGCCTAACTTTAACCTCTTATCCTAAAGTTAATGCAAAACCAATTTCCTGAGAACAACCCCTATCCCATAATTCTAACCCTATCTCCTAGTCATCACTGTGACACATAATCCCTAACCCTAATTCTAAACCGCTAACCCTACCCGTAACCCTACCTACAACCCTAACACTGACAGTAACCCTTACTTCTAACCCCAACGCTATGCCTAACAAAAACCCTAAACCTTGACCCTACCCTTCATCCTAACCCCTAAGCCTTACCCTAACCCTTAACCCTAATCCTAATCCTAACCATTAAACCTAACCCTAGCTCTTAAAGCTAACCCTAAACCTTACCCTCACGACTAGACCTAACCCTGACACTAACCTAACACCTAACCCTAACCAGAACCCCTAAAGCTAACCCTGAACCCTATCCCTAACCCCAGCAGTAAACTTTAACCCTAAACCTAAGCCCAACCCGTAACCCTAATCCTATCCTTTTACCCTAAAACTAACCCCTAAACCTAAACCCTACACCTTACCCTAACTCTAACCCGAATCCTAACTCTAACCATACCCCTTCATAAAACACTAACTCCTAACCGCTAACCCTAACACTAACCAAAAACCCTAATCACTAATCCCTAACCCTAACGCTTAACCTTTACCCTAACCGTTAACCCAAACCCTAAATCTTAACACTGACCCTAACCTTAACCTTTAACTCTAAGCCTAACCCTTAACCCCTACAGTAAGGAAGACCCTTAATGCTAATGGGATCCCTTATCCCTAACCCTAACACTACAGCTAAAAATAACCCTAACCTTTGATCCTTAAACCTAACCCCTAACACTTACTTTAACCCCAAAACCTAACCCTAATCCTAAGCATTAAACCTAACCCTATCTCTTAACCCTAACGCTAGCCCTTACCCTAACGCCTAGATCTAACCCTAAATCTAACCTACCGCCTAATCCTAACCTTAAGCCCTAATGCTAACTCTAACCCTGAACCCTAAACCTACCCGTAACCCTTAACACTAACCCTATCCGTGAACCTTAACCCTGACTCTAACCATTACCCGCACCCAAGCATTTAAACCTGACCCTAACCCTAATCCTTAATGCTAACCCTAACACTAAACCCTAACCCTAAGCCCAACACTTATCCCTAATCCTATCCCTTAACCCTAACCCTAACCCTAATGCTACCCCCTAAACGTAACCCTAACCGTGACCAGTAAACCTAACCCTAACCTCTAACACAAACCATAGCACATAACTCTAACCCTAAAACTAACCCTAACCCTAACCCTAACCCTAACTCTTAACCTTAACCCTAAGCGTTAACTCTCACGCTAACCTTTAATCCTAACCCTAATCCTAATCTTCAACCCTAATCCTAACTCTTTACCCTAACCCTGTACCAAACCCTAACCCCTCATCTTAACCCTAACCGTAAACCTCAACCCTAAACCAAAGTGTAACCGTTAAACCTAAGAGTAACCTTTAACCCTAACCCTAATCCCTAACCCTAAGCCCTCACCCTAACACTAAACTTCAATCTTAACCCTAACCATAATCCTACCCCTAAATCTAATTCTCAGACTTCTTGCTTTCTTAGAGTTTAGAAAGCCTGCAATCCTCCCATGCCATGCGTGAAAGGAGGCTCTACCACTGTGTCCTGCATGAAACCCACGGGCCCATACCCAGAGTATGATAGAGTGTGTTCCCGGGTAGAATCCCAGCCCCCCTAAACTCCCCCTGCCCGCCTAATGCAGACAGGGCCCGTGCGCTAAGCATAAACAATATCTTTAACAGATAACCCTAACCCTGAACATAACACCCAACCCTGTTCCTATTTCTCCCCTTAACACGTAAACCTCACCGTGCGCCTAACTTTAACCTCTTATCCTAACGTTAATGCATAACCCATTTCCTGAGAACAACCCCTATCCCATAATTCTAACCCTATCTCCTAGTCATCACTGTGACACATAATCCCTAACCCTAATTCTAAACCGCTAACCCTACCCGTAACCGTACCTACAACCCTAACACTGACAGTAACCCTTACTTCTAACCCCAACGCTATGCCTAACAAAAACCCTAACACTTGACCCTAACCCTTCACCCTAACCCCTAAGCCTTACCCTAAGCCTTAACCCTAATCCTAATCCTAACCATTAAACCTAACCCTAGCTCTTAAAGCTAACCCTAAACCTTACCCTCACGACTAGACCTAACCCTGACACTAACCTAACACCTAACCCTAACCAGAACCCCTAAAGCTTACCCTGAACCCTATCCCTAACCCTAGCAGTGAACTTTAACCCTAAATCTAAGCCCAACCCGTAACCCTAATCCTATCCTTTTACCCTAAAACTAACCCCTAAACCTAACCCCTATACCTCACCCTAACTCTAACCCCAATCCTAATTCTATCCATACCCCTTCATAAAACACTAACTCCTAACCGCTAACCCTAACACTAACCAAAATCCCTAATCACTAATCCCTAACCCTAACGCTTAACCTTTACCCTAACCGTTAACCCTCACCCTAAATCTTAACACTGACCCTAACCTTAACCTTTAACTCTAAGCCTAACCCTTAACCCTACAGTAAGGAAGACCCTTAATGCTAATGGGATCCCTTATCCCTAACCCTAACACTACAGCTAAAAATAACCCTAACCTTGTATCCTTAAACCTAACCCCTAACACTTACTTTAACCCCAAACCCTAACCCTAATCTAAGCATTAAACCTAACCCTATCTCTTAACCCTAACGCTAACCCTTACCCTAACGCCTAGATCTATCCCTAAATCTAACCTACCGCCTAATCCTAACCGTAAGCCCTAATGCTAACTCTAACCCTGAACCCTAAACCTACCCGTAACCCTTAACACTAACCCTATCCCTAACCCCCTTACCCTAACTCTGTTAACCCTAACCCTCAACCCTGACCCTAACCTTAAACCTTAATCCTAACCATGCGTGAGATGAGCCTCTGCCTTTGTCCTGCGTGACAGTTCAAGCCCAACACCCAGGGTACGATGAAGTGGGGACACAGCCTTGCTCCACACCCACAGTGCCCCGTACGTTAGACAGGGCCCGTGCCCTAACACACACCGTTAAACGTAAGCCCTAACCCTATCACTAAACCAAACCCTTCGTAAGCCCTGAATCTAACTCCTAACAGTAACCCTAATCCCTGACCCTTACTCTTGCCTCTCACCCTAAACCTAAACCCAACCACTAAACATAATCCTAATCTCTAACCCTAACAGTAATCCTAACCCTAATTCTAACCTAAAACTCTAACCCCTAAATCTAATCCTAGTCCCTAACACCTAACCTTACCCTAAACCGTATTCCAATTCTCAGACTTTTTCAATTCAAAAACTTAAAAAAGCCTAGAATCCACCAATGCCGTGTCTGAGATGAGCGTCCGCCCCTATGTCCTGCATGACAGGCAGGCGCCAATGCCCAGGGTACTATGGAGTGGAGTCCTGGGGTCTGTAGGCTTGCTAAACTCCAGTTTGGAAGAATTGCTATAGTCATATATAGGGATGCTTACATTTACTTATAGAAAGCAACTATTGGTGTGTGATTTGTAGGCTTGCCTTACTCTAGTTTGGATGAAGAAGCTGAATCATATATAGGAATATTAGCTTTGAGTTAGAGGAAGCATCTATGGGGGGTGCTTTTTTGGCTTGTTAAACTCTGGTTTGGAAGAAGTTCGAGAGTCTTATATAGGAACGATATCATTCATTCAGAGAAAGCAATTATAGGGAGTTGGTTTGTAGGCTTGCTAAGCTCTAGTTTGGAGGAAGGCGAGAGTCATATATAGGAACGCTTACGTTCACATAAAGCGTCTACGGGGGGACGGATTCTAGGCTTCCTAAACTCTAGCTTGGAAAAAGAGGACAGTTATGTATAGGAACTCTCGGCGGGGGATTTGTAGCATTGCTAAAATCTTAGATTGGAAAAGTTGCGAGAGTCATACATAGGAATGTTAACATTCACTCAATGAAAGCAACTATAAGGGGTGCTTTCCAGGCTGGCTACACTCTAATTTGGAAAAAGTGCGACAGTCATATATAGGAAGGCTTATATTCACTCAGACAAAGCAATTATGTGTAGGTGTATAGTAGGCATGCTAACTCTAGTTTGGAAAATTTCGAGAGCCATGTATAAGAAAGCTTACAGTAACTTAGAGAAAGCAAAGAACAGGGGTGGAGTGTAGACTTGCTAAACTCTAGTTTGGAGGAAGTGCCATAGTCATATATAGGAACGCTTAAATTCATTCAGAGAAAACAGCTGTCGGGGATTTGTTTGTAGACTTATTCAACTCTAGTTTGGAAGAAGTGCGAGAGACATATATAGGAATTTTTACATTGACTCAAAGAAAGCAACTATGGGGGAGTGTTACTTTGGCATGCCAGATGCTAGTTAGGAAGAAGTACAAGACTCATATATAGGAACGCTTACATTCACACAGCGAGAGCAACTACGGAGTAGTGTCAGGTAGACATATTAAAGTCTAGCTTGGGAGAAGTTGCAGAGTCCTATATAGGAAAGGTAACAGCCACTTTGAAAAAGCAAGTCTTGGCGGGTGGTTTGTAGGCCTGCAAAACCTTGTTTTGGTTGAAGTGTGAGAATCATATATGAGAACGCTTACATTCACTCAGAGAAAGCAACGATGGGGTTGTTTGTAGGCTTACTAAACTGCAGTTTAGAAGCAGCACGAGAATCACATATAGGAGCACATACATTTTGACGCACTGAAAGTAACTATAGGGTGGTGTTTTATAGGCATGCTAAACTCTAGTTTGGATGAAGTTTGAGAATCACATATAAGAAAGCTTAGAGTCACTTAGAGAAAGCAAATCTCTGGGTGTGGAATGTAGGCCTGCTAAACTCTATTTTGGTTTAAGAGTGAGAGTCATATATGGGAAGGCTTACATTCCCTCAGAGAAAGCAACGACGGCGTGGTGGTTTGTAGGCATACTAAACTCTAGTTTGGAAGAAGTAGGAGAATGATATATGGGAACGCTTACATTCGCGTAGAGAAAGCAATTATGGGGTGGCGTTTTTGTAGCCATGCTAATCTCTAGTTTGGAAGAAGTTAAGGAGTAATATATAGGAAAGGTTACAGTCATAGAAACCAACTCTCGGGGGATGTTTTGTACGCCTGCAAAACTCCAGTTTGGAAGAAGGGGGAGAGTCATATTGGGGACCGCGTGCATTCACTCAGAGAAATCAACGATGGGATTGTGATTTGTAGGCATAGTCAACTCTAGTTTGGAAGAAGTACGAGAATCGTATATAGGAAAGCTTACCTTCACGCAGAGAAAGCAACTATGGAGTGATGTTTGTATGCCTACTAAAATATAGTTTGGAGGAAGTTCGAGAGCCATATCTGGGAAGCTTACAGTCACTTAGAGAAAGCAACTCTCGGGGGTGTTTCGTAGGCCTGCTAAACTCTATTTTCAATGAAGTGTTAGAATAATATATGGGAACTCAGTGAAAGCAACGTTGTGGTTGTGGTTCCTAGGCATAATAACCTGTAATTTGGAAGAAGCAAGAGAATCACATGTAGAACCGCTTACATTCCGGCACCGAATGCAACTATGGGGTGGTGTTTTGTAGGGTGCAAAACTCTAGTTTGGACGAAGTTTGAGAGTCATATATAGGAAAGTTTACAGTCACGTAGAGAAAG
This sequence comes from Eulemur rufifrons, assembly GCF_041146395.1. Classification (NCBI taxonomy): domain Eukaryota; kingdom Metazoa; phylum Chordata; class Mammalia; order Primates; family Lemuridae; genus Eulemur; species Eulemur rufifrons. The sequence continues at coordinate 521,933 of NW_027182817.1, forward strand.
CAACTCTCTGGGTGTGGAATGTAGAGTTATTTTGGTTGAAATAGTTATTTTGGTTGAAGTGTGAGAGTCATATATGGGAACGCTTACATTCACTCAGAGAAAACAACGTTTGGGTGGTGGTTTGTAGGGCATACTAAACTGTAGTTTGGAAGAAGTACGAGAGTCCTATATAGGAACACTTACATTCACACAGAGAAAGCACTTATGGCATCAGGTTTTGTAGGCATGCTAAACTGCAGTTTGGAAGAAGTTGGAGAACCTTATACAGGAAAGATTACCGTCACCTAGGGAAAGCAACTCTCGGGAGATTTTTTTTGTACACATGCTAAACTCTAATTTGGATGAAGTGTGAGAGTCAAACATGGGACCGCTTACATTCCTTCAGAGAAACAACACTGGGGTGGTTTTTGTAGGCATACTAAATAGTTTGGAAGAAGTACGAGAATGATATTTGGGAAGGCTTACATTCACACAGAGAAAGCAACTACGGGGTGGTGTTTTGTAAGCATGCTATAGTTTGGAAGAATTTCTAAACCTGAACAGTCACTTAGAGAAAGCAACTCTTGGTGGGTGATTTTTAGGTCTGCTAAATTGTATTTTGAAAGAAGTACCAGAGTCATATATACTAATGCTTACATTCATGCAAAGAAAAAACCATGGGGTGATGTTTTGTGGGCATGTTAACCTGTGGTTTGGAAGAAGTTGGAGAGTCTTATTTAGGAAAGCTTACAGTCACCTAGAGAAAGTAACTCTCGGGAGAGCCTTTCTTGGCCTGCTAAACTCTACTTTGCATCAATTGTGAGAGTCAAACATGGGAATGCTTTCATTCATTCAGAGAACGCAACGTTTGGGTGGTGGTTTGTAGGCATTCTAAACTGTATTTTGGAGGAAGTACGAGAGTCATGTATATGAACGCTTACATTCAGGCAGAGAAAGCAACTCTGGGGTCGTATTTTGTTGGCATGCTAAACTGTGGTTTGGAAGAAGGTCGAGAGTCTTATATAGGAAAGATTACAGTGACACAGAGAAAACAACTCTTGGAAGTTTATTGGTAGGCCTGCTAAACTCTAACTTGGATGAAATGTGAGAACACTTGCATTCATTCACTCAGAGAAAGAAACATGGTGATGGTTTGAAGGCATAATAACTGTAGTTGGGAAGAAGTAGGAGAGTCATATATATGAACCGTTACATTCACGCAGAGAACGCAACTGTGGGGTGACGATGTATGCATGTTAATCTGTAGTTTGGAGGAAGTGCGAGAGTCATATCTGGGGAAAATTACAGTCACTTAGGGAAAGGAACCATCCTGGGTTGGTTTGTAGATCTGCTAAATTCTATTTTGGAAACAGAGTGTGAGTCATATATGGGAACGCTTATGTTCACTCATAGAAAGCAACCACTGCGTGGTGTTTTGTTGGCATGGTGTAGTTTGAAAGAAGTTGGAGATTCTTATATAGGAAAGTTTACACTCACCTAGAGAAAGCAACTCACGGGGTGTTGTTTGTAGGCCTGCTAAACTCTAATTTAGATGAAGTGAGAGAGGCATATATATGAACGCTTATATTGATGCAGAGAAAGCAACTATGGGGTGGTGTTTTGTAGGCATGCTAAAATATAATTTGGAAGAAGTTCGAAAACAGACAGTCACTTAGAGAAAGCCACTCTCGGCGGTTGATTTTTCGGTGTGCTAAATTGTATTTTGAAAGAAGTACCAGAGTCATATATACAAACGCTTACATTCATGCAGAGAAAGCAACTCTGGGGTGGTGTTTTCTAGGCATGCTAAACTCTAGTTTGGACGAAGTTTGAGAATCACATATAAGAAAGCTTAGAGTCGCTTAAAGCAAATATCTGGGTGTGGAATGTAGGCGTGCTAAACTCTATTTTGGTTTCGGAGTGAGAGTCATATATGGGAAGGCTTACATTCGCTCAGAGAAAGCAACGATGGTGTGGTGGTTTGTAGGCATACTGAACTCTAGTTTGGAAGATGTAGGAGAATGATATATGGGAACGCTTACATTCATGCAGAGAAAGCAATTATGGGGTGGTTTCTTTGTACCCATGCTAACCTCTAGTTTAGAAGAAGTTATATAGGAAAGCGTACACTCATTTATAGAAACCAACTTTCGGTGGATGGACGGTAGGCCTGCAAAACTCTACTTTGGAAGAAGGGGGAGAGTCATATTGGGGCCACGTACATTGACTCAGAGAAATCAAGGATGGGGTTGTGGTTTGTAGGCATACTAAACTCTAGTTTGGAAGAAGGACGAGAATCATATATAGGAACGCTTACATTCATGCAGAGAAAGCAACTATGGAGTGATGTTTGTATGCCTACTAAACGATAGTTTGGAGGATGTTCGAGAGTCATATCTGGAAAGCTTACAGTCATTTACAGAAAGCAACCCTCTGGGGATGGTTCGTAGGCCTGCTAAACTCTATTTTCAATGAAGTGTTCGAATCATATACAGGAACGCTTACATTCACTCAGAGAAAGCAACGTTGGGGTGGCCGTTTTTGAGCATACTAAACTCTACTTTGGAAGAGGTACGAGAGACAAATACTAACGCTTACATTAACACAGAGAAAGCAAATACGGGGTGCTGTAGTGCAGGCATGCTAAACTATAGATTAGAAGAAGTTCGAAAGCTGACAGTCACTTAGAGAAAGCAACTCTTGGCGGGTGATTTTTAGGTCTGCTAAATTGTATTTTGAAAGACGTACCAGAGTCATATACAAACGCTTACATTCACGCAGAGAAAGAAACTATGGGGTGATGTGTTGTGGGGATGCTAAACTGCAGTTTGGAAGGTGTTCGAGAGTGTTATATAGGATAGCTTACAGTCACCTAGAGAAAGCAACACTCGGAACAGCTTTACAAGCCTCTAAACACTAATTAGCAGCAATTGTGAGAGTCAAACATGGGAACGCTTACATTCACTCAGAGAACGCAACGTTTGGGTGGCTGGTTTTTAAGCATTCTAAACTGTATTTTGGAGGAAGTAGGAGAGTCATATATACGAATGCTTACATTCACGCAGAGAAAGCAACTCTGTGGTCGTATTTTGTTGGCATGCTAAACTGTGGTTTGGAAGAAGTTCGAGAGCCTTATATAGGAAAGATTACAGTGACACAGAGAAAACAACTCTCTGTAGTTTCTTGGCAGGTCTGCTAAACTGTGATTTGGATGAAGTGTGAGAACGCTTGCATTCACTCAGAGAAAGAACTTTGTCGTGGTGGTTTGTAGGAATAACAACTGTAGTTCGAAGAAGTAGGAGAGTCATATATGAACGGTTACATTCACGCAGAGAAAGCAACTGTGGGGTGGCGTATGTAATCATCATAGTCTGTAGTTTGGAGGAAGTTCGAGAGTCATATCTGGGGAAAATTAGAGTCACATAGAGAAAGGAACAATCGGGGGCTGGTGTGTAGGTCTGCTAAATTCTATTTTGGAAGAAGAGTGAGAGTCATATATGGGAACGCTTATGTTGACTCAGAGAAATCAACGATGGGACGCTGTATTGTTGGCATGCTAAACTGTAGTTTGGAAGAAGTTCGAGAGTCTTATATAGGAAAGTTTACAGTCCCCTAGAGAAAGCAACTCACAGGAGGTGGTTTGTAAGCCGCTAAACTCTAATTTGGATGAAGTGAAAGAGGCATACATGGATACGCTTCATTCACTCAGAGAAAGGTAAATTGGGGTGCCGGTTTGTAGGTATACTAACTCCAGTTTGGAAGAAGTACTAGAGTCATATATATGAACGCTTATATGGACGCAGAGAAAGCAACTATGGGGTGGTGTTTTGTAGGCCTGCTAAAATATAGTTTGGAAGAAGTTCGAAAGCAGACAGTCACTTAGAGAAAGCAACTCTCGGCGGTTCATTTTTCGGTCTGCTGAATTGTATTTTGAAAGAAATACCAGAGTCATATATTCAAACGCTTACATTCATGCAGAGAAAGCAACTCTGGGGTGGTGTTTTCTAGGCATGCTAAACTCTAGTTTGGACGAAGTTTGACAATCACATATAAGAAAGCTTAGAGTCGCTTAAAGCAAATCTCTGGGTGTGGAATGTAGGCGTGCTAAACTCTATTTTGGTTTCGGAGTGAGAGTCATATATGGGAAGGCTTACATTCACTCAGAGAAAGCAACAATGGTGTGGTGGTTTGTAGGCATACTGAACTCTAGTTTGGAAGAAGTAGGAGAATGATATATGGGAACGCTTACATTCATGCAGAGAAAGCAATTATGGGGTGGCTTTTTTGTAGCCATGCTAATCTCTATTTTGCAAGAAGTTAAAGAGAAATATATAGGAAAGCGTACCGTCATTTAGAGAAACCAACTTTCGGGGGATGGTTTGTAGGCCTGCAAAACTCTACTTTGGAAGAAGGGGGAGAGTCATATGGGGGACTGAGTACATTCACTCGGAGAAATCAACGATGGGGTTGTGGTTTGTAGGCATACTAAACTCTAGTTTGGAAGAAGGACGAGGATCATATATAGGAACGCTTACATTCATGCAGAGAAAGCAACTATGGAGTGATGTTTGTATGCCCACTAAACGATAGATTGGAGGATGCTCGAGAGTCATATCTGGAAAGCTTACAGTCATTTACAGAAAGCAACTCTCTGGGGGTGGTTCGTAGGCCTGCTAAACTCTATTTTCAATGAAGTGTTAAAATCATATACAGGAACGCTTACATTCACTCAGAGAAAGCAACGTTGGGGTGGCCGTTTGTGAGCATACTAAACTCTACTTTGGAAGAGGTACGAGAGACATAAATACGAACGCTTACATTAACACAGAGAAAGCAAATACGGGGTGCTGTAATGCAGGCATGCTAAACTATAGATTAGAAGAAGTTCGAAAGCTGACAGTCACTTAGAGAAAGCAACTCTTGGCGGGTGATTTTTAGGTCTGCTAAATTGTATTTTGAAAGACGTACCAGAGTCATATACAAACGCTTACATTCATGCAGAGAAAGAAACTATGGGGTGATGTGTTGTGGGGATGCTAAACTGCAGTTTGGAAGGTGTTCGAGAGTGTTATATAGGATAGCTTACAGTCACCTGGAGAAAGCAACACTCGGGACAGCTTTACAAGCCTCTAAACACTAATTAGCAGCAATTGTGAGAGTCAAACACGGGAACGCTTACATTCACTCAGAGAACGCAACGTTTGGGTGGCTGGTTTTTAAGCATTCTAAACTGTATTTTGGAGGAAGTAGGAGAGTCATATATACGAATGCTTACATTCACGCAGAGAAAGCAACTCTGTGGTCGTATTTTGTTGGCATGCCAAACTGTGGTTTGGAAGAAGTTCGAGAGCCTTATATAGGAAAGATTACAGTGACACAGAGAAAACAACTCTCTGTAGTTTCTTGGTAGGTCTGCTAAACTGTGATTTGGATGAAGTGTGAGAACGCTTGCATTCACTCAGAGAAAGAACTTTGTCGTGGTGGTTTGTAGGAATAACAACTGTAGTTCGAAGAAGTAGGAGAGTCATATATGAACGGTTACATTCACGCAGAGAAAGCAACTGTGGGGTGGCGTATGTAATCATCATAATCTGTAGTTTGGAGGAAGTTCGAGAGTCATATCTGGGGAAAATTAGAGTCACATAGAGAAAGGAACAATCGGGGGCTGGTGTGTAGGTCTGCTAAATTCTATTTTGGAAGAAGAGTGAGAGTCATATATGGGAACGCTTATGTTGACTCAGAGAAATCAAGATGGGACGCTGTATTGTTGGCATGCTAAACTGTAGTTTGGAAGAAGTTCGAGAGTCTTATATAGGAAAGTTTACAGTCACCTAGAGAAAGCAACTCACAGGAGGTGGTTTGTAAGCCGCTAAACTCTAATTTGGATGAAGTGAAAGAGGCATACATGGATACGCTTCATTCACTCAGAGAAAGGTAAATTGGGGTGCCGGTTTGTAGGTATACTAACTCCAGTTTGGAAGAAGTACTAGAGTCATATATATGAACGCTTATATGGACGCAGAGAAAGCAACTATGGGGTGGTGTTTTGTAGGCCTGCTAAAATATAGTTTGGAAGAAGTTCGAAAGCAGACAGTCACTTAGAGAAAGCAACTCTCGGCGGTTCATTTTTCGGTCTGCTGAATTGTATTTTGAAAGAAATACCAGAGTCATATATTCAAACGCTTACATTCATGCAGAGAAAGCAACTCTGGGGTGGTGTTTTCTAGGCATGCTAAACTCTAGTTTGGACGAAGTTTGACAATCACATATAAGAAAGCTTAGAGTCGCTTAAAGCAAATCTCTGGGTGTGGAATGTAGGCGTGCTAAACTCTATTTTGGTTTCGGAGTGAGAGTCATATATGGGAAGGCTTACATTCACTCAGAGAAAGCAACGATGGTGTGGTGGTTTGTAGGCATACTGAACTCTAGTTTGGAAGAAGTAGGAGAATGATATATGGGAACGCTTACATTCATGCAGAGAAAGCAATTATGGGGTGGCTTTTTTGTAGCCATGCAAATCTCTATTTTGCAAGAAGTTAAAGAGTAATATATACGAAAGCGTACCGTCATTTAGAGAAACCAACTTTCGGGGGATGGTTTGTAGGCCTGCAAAACTCTACTTTGGAAGAAGGGGGAGAGTCATATGGGGGACTGGGTACATTCACTCGGAGAAATCAACGATGGGGTTGTGGTTTTTAGGCATACTAAACTCTAGTTTGGAAGAAGGACGAGAATCATATATAGGAACGCTTACATTCATGCAGAGAAAGCAACTATGGAGTGATGTTTGTATGCCTACTAAACGATAGATTAGAGGATGCTCGAGAGTCATATCTGGAAAGCTTACAGTCATTTACAGAAAGCAACTCTCTGGGGGTGGTTCGTAGGCCTGCTAAACTCTATTTTCAATGAAGTGTTCGAATCATATACAGGAACGCTTACATTCACTCAGAGAAAGCAACGTTGGGGTGGCCGTTTGTGAGCATACTAAACTCTACTTTGGAAGAGGTACGAGAGACATAAATACGAACGCTTACATTAACACAGAGAAAGCAAATACGGGGTGCTGTAATGCAGGCATGCTAAACTATAGATTGGAAGATGTTCGAAAGCTGACAGTCACTTAGAGAAAGCAACTCTTGGCGGGTGATTTTTAGGTCTGCTAAATTGTATTTTGAAAGACGTACCAGAGTCATATACAAACGCTTACATTCATGCAGAGAAAGAAACTATGGGGTGATGTGTTGTTGGCATGCTAAACTGCAGTTTGGAAGGAGTTCGAGAGTGTTATATAGGATAGTTTACAGTCACCTAGAGAAAGCAACACTCGGGACAGCTTTACAAGCATCTAAACACTAATTAGCAGCAAAGTGAGAGTCAAAAATGGGAACGCTTACATTCACGGAGAGAACACAACGTTTGGGTGGTGGTTTGTAGGCATAATTACTGTAGTTCGGAAGAAGTAGGAGAGTCATATATATGAGCGGTTACATTCACGCAGAGAAAGAAACTGTTGGGTGGTGTATGTACGCATGTTAATCTATACTTTGGAGGAAGTTCGAGAGTCATATCTGGGGAAAATTGCAGTCACTTAGAGAAAGCAACAATCGGGGGCCGTTTTGTAGATCTGCTAAATTCTACTTTGGAAGAAGAGTGAAATTCATATGTGGGAACGCTTATGTTCACTCACAGAAATCAACGATGGGGCAGTGTTTCGTTGGGATGCTAAAGTGTAGTTTGGAAGAAGTTCGCGAGTCTTATATAAGAAAGCTTACAGTCACCTAGAGAAAGTAACTCTCGGCAGATTGTTTCTAAGCGTGCTAAACTCTAATTTGCATCAATTGTGAGAGTCAAACATGGGAACGCTTACATTCACTCAGAGAACGCAACGTTTGGGTGGTGGTTTGTAAGCATTCTAAACTGTATTTTGGAGGAAGTAGGAGAGTCATATATACGAATGCTTACATTCACGCAGAGAAAGCAACTCTGTGATCGTATTTTGTTGGCATGCTAAACTGTGGTTTGGAAGAAGTTCGAGAGCCTTATATATGAAAGATTACAGTGACACAGAGAAAACAACTCTCTGTAGTTTGTTGGTAGGTCTACTAAACTGTAATTTGGATGATGTGTGAGAACGCTTGCATTCACTCAGAGAAAGAACTTTGTCGTGGTGGTTTGTAGGAATAACAACTGTAGTTCGAAGAAGTAGGAGAGTCATATATGAACGGTTACATTCACGCAGAGAAAGCAACTGTGGAGTGGCGTATGTTATCATCATAATCTGTAGTTTGGAGGAAGATCGAGAGTCATATCTGGGGAAAATTAGAGTCATTTAGAGAAAGGAACAATCGGGGGCTGGTGTGTAGGTCTGCTAAATTCTATTTTGGAAGAAGAGTGAGAGTCATATATGGGAACGCTTATGTTGACTCAGAGAAATCAACGATGGGGCGCTGTATTGTTGGCATGCTAAACTGTAGTTTGGAAGAAGTTCGAGAGTCTTATATAGGAAAGTTTACAGTCACCTAGAGAAAGCAACTCACAGGAGGTGGTTTGTAAGCCGCTAAACTCTAATTTGGATGAAGTGAAAGAGGCATACATGGATACGCTTTATTCACTCAGAGAAAGGTAAATTGGGGTGCCGGTTTGTAGGTAAACTAACTCCAGTTTGGAAGAAGTACTAGAATCATATATATGAACGCTTATATGGACGCAGAGAAAGCAACTATGGGGTGGTGTTTTGTAGGCCTGCTAAAATATAGTTTGGAAGAAGTTCGAAAGCAGACAGTCACTTAGAGAAAGCAACTCTTGGCGGTGGATTTTTATGTCTGCTAAATTGTATTTTGAAAGAAGTACCAGAGTCATATATTCAAACGCTTACATTCATGCAGAGAAAGGAACTGTGGGGTGGTGTTTTCTAGGCGTGCTAAACTCTAGTTTGGACGAAGTTTGAGAATCACATATAAGAAAGCTTAGAGTCACTTAGAGAAAGCAAATCTCTGGGTGTGGAATGTAGGCGTGCTAAACTCTATTTTGGTTTAGATTGAGAGTCATATATGGAAAGGGATACATTCACTCAGAGAAAGCAACGATGGTGTGGTGGTTTGTAGGCATACTAAACTCTAGTTTGGAAGAAGTAGGAAAATGATATATGGGAACGCTTACATTCATGCAGAGAAAGCAATTATGGGGTGGCTTTTTTGTACCCATGCTAATCTCTAGTTTGCAAGAAGTTATATAGGAAAGCGTACACTCATTTATAGAAACCAACTTTCGGATGATGAAGGGTAGGCCTGCAAAACTCTACTTTGGAAGAAGTGGGAGAGTCATATTGGGGATCACGTACATTGACTCAGAGAAATCGAGGATGGGGTTGTGTTTTGTAGGCATACTAAACTCTAGTTTGGAGAAAGTACGAGAATCATATATAGGAACGCTTACATTCATGCAGAGAAAGCAACTATGGAGTGAGGTTTGTATGCCTACTAAACTATAGTTTGGAGGAAGTTTAGAATCTTATATAGCAAAGCTTACAGTCACCTAGAGAGAGCAACTCTTGGGAGATGATTTCAAAGCCTGATAATTTGCACCAACTCTTAAAGTCAAATATGGGAAGGTTTACATCCACTCAGAACGCAAGGTTTGGGTTGCAGTTTGTGGCCTTAATTGTAGTTCGGAAGAAGTAGGAAAGTCATATATATGAACGGTTACATTCACGCAGACAAACCAGCTATGGAGTGATGTGTGTATGCCTACTAAACTATAGTTTGGAGGATGTTCGAGAGTCATATCTGGAAAGCTTACAGTCATTTAGAGAAAGAAACTCTCAGGGGGTGGTTCGTAGGCCTGCTAAACTCTATTTTCAAAGAAGTGTTAAAATCATATACAGGAACGCTTACATTCACTCAGAGAAAGCAACGTTGGGGTGGCTGTTTGTGAGCATACTAAACTCTACTTTGGAAGAGGTACAAGAGACATAAATACGAACGCTTACATTAACACAGAGAAAGCAAATACGGGGTGCTGTAGTGCAGGCATGCTAAACTATAGAATGGAAGAAGTTCGAAAGCTGACAGTCACTTAGAGAAAGCAACTCTTGGCGGGTGATTTTTTAAGTCTGCTAAATTGTATTTTGAAAGACGTGTCAGAGTCTTATATACAAACGCTTACATTCATGCGTAGAAAGAAACTATGGGGTGATGTGTTGTGGGGATGTTAAACTGCAGTTTGGAAGAAGTTCGAGAGTGTTATGTAGGATAGCTTACAGTCACCTAGAGAAAGCAGCACTCAGGAGAGCTTTGCAAGCCTGCTAAACTCTAACAAGCAGCGATTGTGAGAGTCAAACATGGGAACGCTTACATTCACTCAGAGAACACAACGTTTGGGTGGTGGTTTGTAGGCATAATAACTGTAGTTCGGAAGAAGTAGGAGAGTCATATATGAACGGTTACATTCACGCAGAGAAAGCAACTGTTGGGTGGCGTATGTATGCATGCTAATCTGTAGTTTGGAGGAATTTCGAGAGTCATATCTGGGGAAAATTACAGTCACTTAGAGAAAGCAACCATCGGGGGCCATTTTGTAGATCTGCTAAATTCTATTTTGAAAGAAGAATGAGAGTCATATATGGGAACGCTTATGATCACGAAGAGAAATCAACTATGGGGCGGTGTTTTGTTGGCATGCTAAACTGTAGTTTGGAAGAAGTTCGCGAGTCTTACATAGGAAAGTTTACAGTCACCCAGAGAAAGCAACTCTCGGGAGATTGTTTCTAAGCATGCTAAATTCTAGATTGCATCAATTGTGAGAGTCAAACATGGGAACGCTTACATTGACTCAGAGAACGCAACGTTTGGGTGGTGGTTTGTAAGCATTCTAAACTGTATTTTGGAGGAAGTAGGAGAGTCATATATACGAATGCTTACATTCACGCAGAGAAAGCAACTCTGTGATCGTATTTTGTTGGCATGCTAAACTGTGGTTTGGAAGAAGTTCGAGAGCCTTACATAGGAAAGATTACAGTGACACAGAGAAAAACAAATCTCTGTAGTTTGTTGGTAGGTCTGCTAAACTGTAATTTGGATGAAGTGTGAGAACGCTTGCATTCACTCACAGAAAGAACGTTGTCGTGATGGTTTGTAGGAATAAATGCTGTAGTTCAAAAGAAGTAGGAGAGTCATATATGAACAGTTACATTCACGCAGAGAAAGCAACTGTGGGGTGGCCTATGTAATCATCATAATCTAGTTTGGAGAAAGTTCGAGAGTCATATGTGGGAAAAATTAAAGTCACCTAGAGAATTGGAACCATCGGGTGTTGTGTAGGTCTGCTAAATTCTATTTTGGAAGAAGAGTGAGAGTCATATATGGGAATGCTTATGTTCACTCAGAGAAATCAACGATGGGGCGCTGTATTGTTGGCATGCTAAACTGTAGTTTGGAAGAAGTTCGAGAGTCTTATATAGGAAAGTTTACAGTCACCTAGAGAAAGCAACTCACAGGAGGTGGTTTGTGGGCCGCTAAACTCTAATTTGGATGAAGTGAAAGAGGCATACATGGATACGCTTCATTCACTCAGAGAAAGGTAAATTGGGGTGCCGGTTTGTAGGTATACTAACTCCAGTTTGGAAGAAGTACGAGAGTCATATATATGAACGATTATGTGGACGCAGAGAAAGCAACTATGGGGTGGTGTTTTGTAGGCATGATAAAATATAATTTGGAAGAAGTTCGAAAGCTGATAGTGACTTAGAGAAAGCAACTCTTGGCGGTTGATTTTGAGGTCTGCTAAATTGTATTTTGATAGAAGTACAAGAGTCATATATAAAATCGCTTATATTTATGCTGAGAAAGAAACTATGTGGTGATGTTTTGTTGGCGTGCAGAAATGTAGTTTCAAAGAAGTTCGACAGTCTTTTATAGGAAAGCTTACAGTCCCCCAGAGGAAGCAACTTTCGAGAGATAGTTTGTAAGCCTGCTAAACTCTACTTTGCATCATTTGGAACAGTCATACTTGGGAACGCTAACATTCTCTCAGAGAACGCAACGTTTGGTTGGTTGTTTGTAAGCATACTAAACTGTATTTTGGAAGAAGTAGCAGAGTCATATATATGAGTGCTTACATTCACGCAGAGAGGGCAACTATGGGGTGGTGTTTTGTAGGCATGCAAATCTCTAGTTGCGAAGAAGTTAAGAGTAATAGGAAAGCTTACAGTCTCACAGAGAAAGCAACCCTTGGGGGCCGGTTTGTAGTTCTGCTAAATTCTATTTTGGATGAAGTGTGAATCATAAATGGGAACGCTAACATTCACTCAGAGAAAGCAAGGTTGCGGTGGTGATTTTTAGTCACACTAAACTGGAGTTTGGAGGAAGTACGAGAATAAAAGAATGCTTACATTCACTCAGAAAAAGCAACGTTGGGGAGGTGGTTGGTAGGTGTACTATACTTTGGAAGAAGTACGAGCGTGATGCATAGGAACGCTTACATTCACGCAAACTATGGGGTGGCCTTTTGTTGGCATGCTAAACTATGTCCCAAAGTCATATATAGGAAAGCTTATAGTGAGAGAAAACAACTCGCGGGCGGTGTTTTGTAGGTCCGGCAAATTGCATTTTGAAAGCAGTCCGAGATTCATATAAGGGAAGGCCTATATCCACTCAGAGAAAGCAATGTTAGGCTGGTGGTTTGTAGGCATACTAAACTGTATTTTGGAACTCGTATGTATGACTCTCACACTTGATCCAAATTAGAGTTCACCAGGCCTATAAACCACATCCTGAGAGTTGCTTTCTCTAGGTGAATGTAAGCTTTCCTATGTAAAACTCTCGAACTTCTTCCAAACTAAAGTTTAGCATGCCAACAATACACCACCGCATCGTTGCTTTCTCTGAGTGAACATAAGCATTTCCTTATATGAATCACTTTTTCCAAAATAGAATTTAGCAGACCTACAAACCAGTCCCCGATGGTTGATTTAGCTATGTGACTGTAATTTTCCCCAGATATGACTCTCAAACTTCCTCCAAAGTATAGATTAACATGCGTACATACACCACCCAACAGTTTCTTTCTCTGCGTGAATGTAACTGTTCATATATATGACTCTCCTACTTCTTCCGACCTACAGTTATTATGCCTACAAACCACCACCCAAACGTTGTGTTCTCTCCGTGAATGTAAGCTTTCCCATATTTGACTCTCACAATTGCTGCTAATTAGTGTTTAGAGGCTTGCAAAGCTGTCCCGAGTGTTGTTTTCTCTAGGTGACTGTAGCTATCCTATATAACACTCTGGAAGTCCTTTCAAACTGCAGTTTAGCATGCCAAAAACACATCACCCCATAGTTTCTTTCTCTGCATAAATGTAAGCGTTTGTGTATATAACTCTTGTACGTCTTTCAAAATACAATTTAGCAGACCTAAAAATCACCCGCCAAGAGTTGCTTTCTCTAAGTGACTGTCAGCTTTCGAACTTCTTCCAATCTATAGTTTAGCATGCCTGCACTACAGCACCCCGTATTTGCTTTCTCTGTGTTAATGTAAGCGTTCCTATGTATGTCTCTCGTACCTCTTCCAAAGTAGAGTTTAGTATGCTCAAAAACGGCCACCCCAACGTTGCTTTCTCTGAGTGAATGTAAGCGTTCCTGTATATGATTCGAACACTTCATTGAAAATAGAGTTTAGCAGGCCTACGAACCACCCGCAGAGAGTTGCTTTCTCTAAATGACTGTAAGCTTTCCAGATATGACTCTCGAACATCCTCCAATCTATCGTTTAGTAGGCATACAAACATCACTCCATAGTTGCTTTCTCTGCATGAATGTAAGCGTTCCTATAAATGATTCTCGTCCTTCTTCCAAACTAGAGTTTAGTATGCCTACAAACCACAACCCCATCGTTGATTTCTCCGAGTGAATATACCCAGTCCCCCATATGACTCTCCCCCTTCTTCCAAAGTAGAGTTTTGCAGGCCTACAAATCATCCCCCGAAAGTTGGTTTCTCTAAATGACGGTACGCTTTCCTATATATTACTCTTTAACTTCTTGCAAAATAGAGATTTGCATGGCTACAAAAAAGCCACCCCATAATTGCTTTCTCTGCATGAATGTAAGCGTTCCCATATATCATTCTCCTACTTCTTCCAAACTAGAGTTCAGTATGCCTACAAACGACCACACCATCGTTGCTTTCTCTGAGTGAATGTAAGCCTTCCCATATATGACTCTCACTCTGAAACCAAAATAGAGTTTGGCACACCTACATTCCACACCCAGAGATTTGCTTTAAGCGACTCTAAGCTTTCTATATGTGATTGTCAAACTTCGTCCAAACTAGAGTTTAGCATGCCTAGAAACCACCCCACAGTTGCTTTCTCTGCATGAATGTAAGCGTTCATATACATGACTCTCGTACTTCCTCCAAAATACAGTTTAGAATGCCTACAAACCACCACCCAAACGTTGCGTTCTCTGAATGAATGAAAGCATTCCCATGTTTGACTCTCACAATTGATGCAAAGTAGAGTTTAGCAGGCCAAGAAAGGCTCTCCCGAGAGTTACTTTCTCTAGGTGACTGTAAGCTTTCCTAAATAAGACTCTCCAACTTCTTCCAAACTACAGGTTAACATGCCCACAAAACATCACCCCATGGTTTTTTCTTTGCATGAATGTAAGCATTAGTATATATGACTCTGGTACTTCTTTCAAAATACAATTTAGCAGACCTAAAAATCACCCACCAAGAGTTGCTTTCTCTAAATGACTGTTCAGGTTTGGAACTTCTTCCAAACTATAGCATGCTTACAAAACACCACCCCGTAGTTGCTTTCTCTGTGTGAATGTAAGCGTTCCCAAATATCATTCTCGTACTTCTTCCAAACTATTTAGTATGCCTACAAAAACCACCCCAGTGTTGTTTCTCTGAAGGAATGTAAGCGGTCCCATGTTTGACTCTCACACTTCATCCAAATTAGAGTTTAGCATGTGTACAAAAAAATCTCCCGAGAGTTGCTTTCCCTAGGTGACGGTAATCTTTCCTGTATAAGGTTCTCCAACTTCTTCCAAACTACAGTTTAGCATGCCTACAAAACCTGACGCCATAAGTGCTTTCTCTGTGTGAATGTAAGTGTTCCTATATAGGACTCTCGTACTTCTTCCAAACTACAGTTTAGTATGCCCTACAAACCACCACCCAAACGTTGTTTTCTCTGAGTGAATGTAAGCGTTCCCATATATGACTCTCACACTTCAACCAAAATAACTCTATTTCAACCAAAATAACTCTACATTCCACACCCAGAGAGTTGCTTTCTCTACGTGACTGTAAACTTTCCTATATATGACTCTCAAACTTCGTCCAAACTAGAGTTTTGCAAGCCTACAAAACACCACCCCATAGTTGCATTCGGTGCCGGAATGTGAGCGGTTCTACATGTGATTCTCTTGCTTCTTCTAGGAACCACAACCACAACGTTGCTTTCACTGAGTTCCCATATATTATTCTAACACTTCATTGAAAATAGAGTTTAGCAGGCCTACAAAACACCCCCGAGGGTTGCTTTCTCTAAGTGACTGTAAGCTTCCCAGATATGGCTCTCGAACTTCCTACAAACTATATTTTAGTAGGCATACAAACATCACTCCATAGTTGCTTTCTCTGCGTGAAGGTAAGCGTTCCTCTATACGATTCTCGTACTTCTTCCAAACTAGAGTTGACTATGCCTACAAATCACAATCCCATCGTTGATTTCTCTGAGTGAATGCACGCGGTCCCCAATATGACTCTCTCCCACTTCCAAACTGGCGTTTTGCAGGTGTACAAAACATCCCCCGAGAGTTGGTTTCTATGACTGTACCCTTTCCTATATATTACTCCTTAACTTCTTCCAAACTAGAGATTAGCATGGCTACAAAAACGCCACCCCATAATTGCTTTCTCTACGCGAATGTAAGCGTTCCCATATATCATTCTCCTACTTCTTCCAAACTAGAGTTTAGTATGCCTACAAACCACCACGCCGTCGTTGCTTTCTCTGAGGGAATGTAAGCCTTCCCATATATGACTCTCACTCTTAAACCAAAATAGAGTTTAGCAGGCCTACATTCCACACCCAGAGATTTGCTTTCTCTAAGTGACTCTAAGCTTTCTTATATGTGATTCTCAAACTTCGTCCAAACTAGAGTTTAGCATGCCTATAAAACACCACCCCATAGTTACTTTCAGTGCGTCAAAATGTATGTGCTCTGCTCGTGGATCGGAAGAATCAACATTGTTAAAATGTCTATACTACCCAAAGTGATCTACAGATTCAATGCAATCCCTATTAAATTACCAACATCATTCTTTACAGACATAGAGAAAATAATTATACACTTTGTATGGAATCAAAGAAGACCCCGTATAGCAAAAGCAATTTTAAGCAACAAAAACAAAATGGGAGGTATTAATTTGCCAGACCTCAAACTATACTACAAGGCCATGGTTCTTAAAACAGCCTGGTATTGGCACAAGTGCAGGGACACAGACCAGTGGAACACAACAGAAAATCCAAATATAGAACCATCCTCATATAGTCACCTAATTTTTGACAAAGCGGGAAAGAATATACTCTGGGGACAAGAATCCCTATTCAACAAATGGTGCTGGGAGAATTGGTTAGCCACTTGTAGAAGACTGAAACAGGACCCACAGCTTTCACCTCTCACAAAAATCAAATCACGGTGGATAACAGACTTAAACCTTAGGCGTGATACAATCAGAATTCTAGAAGAAAATGTAGGAAAGACTCTTACAGACATTGGCCTAGGCAAAGAATTTATGAAGAAGACCCCCAAGGCAATCACAGCAGCAACAAAAATAAATGAATGGGACATGATTAAACTAAAAAGCTTCTGCACAGCCAAAGAAACAGTCCAGAGAATAAACAGATCACCTACAGAATGGGAAAAAATTTTTGCATACTACACATCAGATAAAGGACTGATAACAAGAATCTATTTAGAACTCAGGAAAATCAGCAAGAAAAAATCAAGCAACCCTATCAAAAAGTGGGCAAAGGACATGAATAGAAATTTTTCAAGAGAAGATATAAAAATGGCTAACAAACATATGACAAAGTGTTCAACATCTCTAATCATCAGGGAAATGCAAATCAAAACCACAATGAGATATCACTTAACCCCAGTGAGAATGGCCTTTATCAAAAAAACCCAAAACAACACATGTTGGCGTGGGTGTGGAGAGACAGGAACACTAATACACTGCTGGTGGGACTGCAAACTAGTGCAACCCCTGTGGAAAGCATTATGGAGGTATCTTAAACAGATTCAAGTAGATCTGCCATTTGACCCAGCAATCCCATTACTGGGCATATACCCAAAGGAAAAAAGGTCATTCTGTAACAAAGGCACGTGTACCCAAATGTTTATAGCAGCACAATTCACAATAGCAAAGATGTGGAAACAACCCAAATGCCCATCAATACATGATTGGATTAGTAAACTGTGGTATATGTATACCATGGAATATTACTCAGCTATAAGGAATGATGAAGATACGACATCTCTATGGTTCTCCTGGAGAGAGTTGGAACCCATTATATTAAGTGAAGTATCCCAAGAATGGAAAAACAAGCATCACATGTACTCACCAGAAAATTGGTTTCCCTGATCATCACCTAAACACAAATCTGGGAATGACATCAATTGGACATCAGACTGAGGTGGGGGGTGGGGGAGGGGATGGGGGTATGCCTACACAATGAGTGCATTGCACACCATTTGGGGAGTGGTAACACTTGAAGGTGCTGACTCGGGAAAGGGGGGGTGGGGAAAAAAATATGAAACTATTGTTTTTAACTTGCACTGTTCACTTAATAATTTATCATGAATATTTCCCATATTATTTCATATCATTGTACAAGAAATAATGTATACATTATGAGGACATACTGTATCTAACAAGATATACTGTTAGACTCTTTGATTCTGTAAAATTAAATTGAAAAAAAAAAAAAATGTATGTGCTCCTATATGTGATTCTCGTGCTTCTTCCAAACTGCAGTTTAGTAAGCCTACAAACAACCCCATCGTTGCTTTCTCTGAGTGAATGTAAGCGTTCTCATATATGACTCTCACACTTCAACCAAAACAGGGTTTTGCAGGCCTACAAACCACCCGCCAAGACTTGCTTTTTCAAAGTGGCTGTTACCTTTCCTATATAGGACTCTGGAACTTCTCCCAAGCTAGACTTTAATATGTCTACCTGACACTACTCCGTAGTTGCTCTCGCTGTGTGAATGTAAGCGTTCCTATATATGAGTCTTGTACCTCTTCTTAACTAACATCTGGCATGCCAAAATAACACTCCCCCATAGTTGCTTTCTTTGAGTCAATGTAAACATTCCTATATATGTCTCTCGCACTTCTTCCAAACTAGAGTTGAATAAGTCTACAAACCAATCCCCGACAGCTGTTTTCTCTGAACGAATTTAAGCGTTCCTATATATGACTATGGCACTTCCTCCAAACTAGAGTTTAGAAAGCCTACACTCCACCCCTGTTCTTTGCTTTCTCTAAGTTACTGTATGCTTTCCTATACATGGCTCTCGAAATTTTCCAAACTAGAGTTAGCATGCCTACTATACACCTACACATAATTGCTTTGTCTGAGTGAATATAAGCCTTCCTATATATGACTGTCGCACTTTTTCCAAATTAGAGTGTAGCCAGCCTGGAAAGCACCCCTTATAGTTGCTTTCATTGAGTGAATGTTAACATTCCTATGTATGACTCTCGCAACTTTTCCAATCTAAGATTTTAGCAATGCTACAAATCCCCCGCCGAGAGTTCCTATACATAACTGTCCTCTTTTTCCAAGCTAGAGTTTAGGAAGCCTAGAATCCGTCCCCCCGTAGACGCTTTATGTGAACGTAAGCGTTCCTATATATGACTCTCGCCTTCCTCCAAACTAGAGCTTAGCAAGCCTACAAACCAACTCCCTATAATTGCTTTCTCTGAATGAATGATATCGTTCCTATATAAGACTCTCGAACTTCTTCCAAACCAGAGTTTAACAAGCCAAAAAAGCACCCCCCATAGATGCTTCCTCTAACTCAAAGCTAATATTCCTATATATGATTCAGCTTCTTCATCCAAACTAGAGTAAGGCAAGCCTACAAATCACACATCAATAGTTGCTTTCTATAAGTAAATGTAAGCATCCCTATATATGACTATAGCAATTCTTCCAAACTGGAGTTTAGCAAGCCTACAGACCCCAGGACTCCACTCCATAGTACCCTGGGCATTGGCGCCTGCCTGTCATGCAGGACATAGGGGCGGACGCTCATCTCAGACACGGCATTGGTGGATTGTAGGCTTTTTTAAGTTTTTGAATTGAAGAACTCTGAGAATTGGAATTCGGTTTAGGGTAAGGTTAGGTGTTAGGGACTAGGATTAGATTTAGGGGTTAGGGTTTTAGGTTAGAATTAGGGTTAGGATTACTGTTAGGGTTAGAGATTAGGATTATGTTTAGTGGTTGGGTTTAGGTTTAGGGTGAGAGGCAAGAGTAAGGGTCAGGGATTAGCGTTACTGTTAGGAGTTAGATTCAGGGCTTACGAAGGGTTTGGTTTAGTGATAGGGTTAGGGCTTACGTTTAACGGTGTGTGTTAGGGCACGGGCCACGTCTAATTTACGGGGCACTGTGGGTGTGGAGCAAGGCTGCGTCCCCACTTCATCTTACCCTTGGTGTTGGGCTTCAACTGTCACGCAGGACAAAGGCAGAGGCTCATGAAACGCATGGTTAGGATTAAGGTTTAAGGTTAGGGTCAAGGTTGAGGGTTAGGGTGAGGGTTAACAGTTAGAGTTAGGGTAAGGGGGTTAGGGATAGGGTTAGGGTTAAGGGTTAGGTTTATGGTTCAGGTTTAAGGTTAGCATTAGAGGGTAGGGTTAGTGTAACTGTAGGTCAGTGTTGCGGTTAGATCTCTAGGCATTAGGGTAAAGGTCAGGGTTAGGGTTAAGAGTTAGAGTTAAGTTTAATGGTTAAGGATTGGGATTAGGGTTGAGGGTTAGGGTTAAGATTATGGGTAATGACTCAGGATCAAAGGTTAGGGTTATTTTTAGGCGTAGGGTTAGCGTAAGGGGTTAGGGTTAGTGTTAGTGTTGTTGGTAGGGTTAAGGTTAGGGTTGGTGTTTCAGAATTAGGGATTAGGTGTTATGGTTATGGCTAGGAGTTAGCGTTAGATTTACGGTATAGGTCTTGTTCTCAGGGTGTCATGCATTAACGTTAAGATAAGGGGTTAAAGTTAGGGTTACGGTGAGCTTTACCTGTTAAGGTGAGCAGTAGGATCAGGGTTAGGTGTTATGTTCTGGGTTAGGGTTATGGGTGAGGGGTAGGGTTTATCCTTAGGGCACGGGCCCTGTATGCACTAGGAGGCGAAGTTAGGGGTCTGTGATGGTCGCTGGGAACCCACTCTATCGCACGCAGTGTATGGGCCTCTGGGTTTCATGCAGGACACTGTGGCAGAGCCGGCTTTCATGCATGGCTTAGTAGGATTGTAGGCTTTCAAAACTCTGAGAAAGCAAGAAGTCTGAGAATTAGATTTAGGGTTAGGATTACGGCACGGTTTAGGGATGAAGATTAGTGGTTAGGGTGAGGGCTTAGGGTTAGGGGTTAGGGTTAGGGTTAGGGTTGCTGGTAGGGTGAAGGTTAGGGTTGACGTTTTAGAATTAGGGATGAGGTGTTACGGTTATGACTATGGTTTAGGATTAGAATTACGGGATAGGGCTTCTTCTCAAGGTGTTATGCATTCACGTTAAGTTAAGGGGCTAAGTTAGGGTTACGGGGAGGTTTATGTTTTAAGGTGAGCAATAGGATCAGGGTTAGGTGTTATGTTCAGGGTGAGGGTTATCTGTTAGGGGTAGTGTTTATACTTAGCGTACGGGCCCTGTCTGCACTGGGCGGGGGGCGGGGGTTAGGGGGATGGGATTGTCCCCGGGAACACACTCTATCGTACGCTGGGTATGGGCTCCTGGGTTTCATGCAGGACACAGTGGCAGAGCCCCCTTTTACTCATGGCATGGGAGGATTGTAGGCTTTCTATACTCTGAGAAAGCAAGAACTCTGAGAATTAGATTTAGGGGTAGGATTCTGGTAATGTTTAGGGATGAAGATTAGTGTCCGGGTGGGGTCTTGGGTTAGGGGTTGGGGTTAAAGGTTAGTGTTAGGTTTAACAGTTACAGTTAGGTTTACGGTTAAGTCTCAGGGTTCGGGTTAAGGTTTGGG
The DNA here is from genome assembly GCF_041146395.1 of Eulemur rufifrons. Lineage (NCBI taxonomy): Eukaryota > Metazoa > Chordata > Mammalia > Primates > Lemuridae > Eulemur > Eulemur rufifrons. The sequence goes on from NW_027182817.1 coordinate 543,191, forward strand.
TTTAGCGTTTGGCACAGGGGTAGGCTTCAGTGTTAGCTTCATGGTTAAAGATTAGGAGTAGGGTTAGTGTGAGGGTTAAGGGTAAGGGTCAAGATTAAGGGTTCAGGTTGGGGTTAGGCTTAGGTTTAGGGTTAGGGGTCAAGGGTCAGGTTTAGGGTTAAGTGTTGGGCTTAGGGTTGGGGTTTAGTGTTAAGTTTATCGTTAAGGATTAGGGTTAGGGTCAGGGTTAAATGCTTGGGTGCGGGTAATGGTTAGGGTCAGGGTTAAGGTTTATGGATAGGGTTAGTGTTAAGGGTTTACAGGTAGGTTTAGGGTTCAGGGTTAGAGTTAGCATTAGGGCTTAAGGTTAGGATTAGGTGGTAGGTTAGATTTTAGGGTTAGATCTAGGCGTTAGAGTAAGGGTTAAGAGATAGGGTTAGCTTTAATGCTTAGGATTAGGGTTAGGGTTTGGGGTTAAAGTAAGTGTTAGGGGTAGGTTGAAGGATCAAAGGTTAGTGTTATTTTTAGCTGTAGTGTTAGGGTTAGGGATAAGGGATAAGGTTGGCGTGAGGGTTTTCCTTACTGTTAGGGTTAAGGGTCAGGCTTAGATTAAAGGTTAAGGTTAGGGTCAGCGTTAAGGGTTAGGGTGAGGGTTAACGGTTACGGTAAAGGTTAAGCGTTAATGTTAGGGATTAGCGATTAGGGTTTTTGGTAAGTGTTAGGGTTAGGAGTTAGTGTTTTATGAAGGGGTATGGTTAGAATTAGGATTGGGGTTAGCGTTAGGGTTAGGTTTAGGAGTTAGGTTTAGGGTAAAAGGATAGGATTAGCGTTAAGGGTTGGTCTCAGGTTTAGGGTTAAAGTTTAGTGTTAGGGTTAATGTTTAGTGTTATGGTCCAGTTTAAGTGTTAGGGTGAGGGTTAACGGTTAGGATTAGGCTTAGAGGTTGGGGATATAGTGAGGGTTCAGTGTTAGGGTTAGGTTTAGGGTTCAGGGTTAAGGTTAGCTGTAGGGGTTATGGTTAGGGTTAGGTGTTAGGTTAGTGTCAGGGTTAGGTCTAGTCGTGAGGGTAAGGTTTAGGGTTAGCTTTAAGAGCTAGGGTTAGGTTCAATGGATAGGATTAGGATTAGGGTTAAGGGTTAGGGTAAGGCTTAGGGGTTAGGGTGAAGGGTTAAGGGTTTTTGTTAGGCATAGCGTTGGGGTTAGAAGTAAGGGTTACTGTCAGTGTTAGGGTTGTAGGCAGGGTTACGGTTAGAGTTAGCGGTTTAGAATTAGGGTTAGGGATTAGGTGTTACAGTGACGACTAGGAGATAGGGTTAGAATTATGGGATAGGGGTTGTTCTCAGGGAATGGGTTTTGCACTAACGTTAGGATAAGAGGTTAAAGTTAGGCTCACGGTGAGGTTTACGTGTTAAGGGGAGAAATAGGAACAGGGTTAGGTGTTATGTTCACGGTGAGGGATATCTGTTACAGGTATTGTTTATGCTTAGCGCACCGGCCCTGTCTGCCTTAGGCGGGGGTGGGGGGAGGTTAGGGGACTGGGATTGTCACCAGGATCCCACTGTATCGTACTCTGGGTATGGGCCCGTGGGTTTGATGCAGGACATAGTGGTAGAGCCTCCTTTCACGCATGGCATGGGAAGATTGCAGGCTTTCTAAACTCTAAGAAAGCAAGAAGTCTGAGAATTAGATTTAGGGTTAGGATTCTGGTTAGGGTTAAGGATGAAGTTTAGTGTTAGGGTGAGGGCTTAGGGTTAGGGATTAGGGTTAGGGTTAAAGGTTACTCTTAGGTTTAACGGTTACAGTTCGGTTTAGGGTTGAGGTTTACGGTTAGGGTTAAGATGAGGGGTTAGGGTTTGGTAAAGGGTTAGGGTTAGGTACAGGGTTAGGGTTAAGTGTTAGGTTTACGGTTGAAGATTAGGATTAGGGTTAGGATTAAAGGTTAGCGTGAGAGTTAACGGTTAGGGTTAAGGTTAAGTGTTAGGGTTAGGGTTTAGGTTTAGGGTTAAGGGTTAGGGTTAGCTTTAGGGTTCGAGTTATGTGTTAGGTTTTGTGTTAGAGGTTAGGGTTAGGTTTACTGGTCACGGTTAGGGTTACGTTTAGGGGTTAGCATTAGGGTTAAGGATTAGGTTTAGGGTAAGGGTTTAGTGTTAGTGTTGGGCTTTAGGCTCGGGGCTTAGGTTCAGGGTCAGGGGTTAGGGTTGGTGGTAGGGCTTAGATTTATCGGTCAGTTTAAGGGCACAGGACCTGGTTAATCTACGGTGAGAGGGGTGCGGTCGGAGTCATCACGAAAGCACAACATCATTCCCTGGGCCCTGGGACAAGACCTACATGCAGGACTCAGGCGGAGCCTCATCTCACACATGGCATGGCTGTATTGTAGGCTTGCTTCACTCGGGAATGGAAGTAGTGTGAGAATTAGGGTTAGGGTTGGGGTTAGGGGTTTCGAGTTAGGGGTTAGGCTTGGAGTCAGGGTTAGGTGTTAGGGATTAGTGGTTAGGGTTAGAGTTAGTGTTACGGGTTAGGTGTTAACTCTGGTTTAGGGGGCCAGGGTAAGGTTTAGGTTTGGAGTTAGCGTTAGGGTTAGGCGTTAGGGTTAAGGGATAGGGTTAGGGTTAAGGGTTAGGCTTAGGGTAAGGGTTCAGGTTTAGGGTTAGGGTCAGGGTTAAGGGTTAGGGTGAGGGTTAACAGTTAGGGATAGGGTTAGGGGGTTAGGGATAGGATTAGGGTTAAGGGTTAGGTTTATGGTTCAGGTTTAAGGTTAACATTAGGGGGTTAGGGTTAGTGTTAACTGTAAGTCAGTGTTAGGGTTAGATCTCTAGGCATTAAGGTAAAGGTTAGGTTTAAGGTTAAGTGTTAGGGTTATGTTTAATTGTTAGGCTTGGGATTAGGGTTAAGTGTTAGGGTTAAGGTTAGGGGTTATGACTAAGGATCAACGGTTAGGGTTATTTTTATGCGTAGGGTTAGGGTAAGGTGTTAGGGTTAGTGTTAGTGTTGTTGGTAGGGTTAAGGTTAGGGTTGGCGTTTCAGAATTCGGGATCAGGTGTTATGGTTATGGCTAGGAGTTAGCGTTAGAATTACAGTATAGTGCTTTTTCTCAGGGTGTCATGCATTAACGTTAAGATAAGGTGTTAAAGTTAGGGTTATGGTGAGCTTTACCTCTTAAGGTGAGCAGTATGATCAGGGTTAGGTGTTATGTTCTGGGTTAGTCTTATGGGTGAGGGGTAGGGTTTATGCTCTGGGCACGGGCCCTGTATGCACTAGGAGGCAAAGATAAGGGTCTGTGATGGTCGCTGGTAACCTACTCTATCGTATGCAGTGTATGGGCCTCTGGTTTCCTGCAGGACACTGTCGCAGAGCGGGCTTTCATGCATGGCTTAGTAGGATTGTAGGCTTTCAAAACTCTGAGAAAGCAAGAAGTCTGAGAATTAGATTTCGGGTTAGGATTACGGCACGGTTTAGGGATGAAGATTAGTGTTAGGGTGAGGGCTTAGGGTTAAGGGTTAGGGTTAGGGTTAGGGTTGATGGTAGGTTGAAGTTTAGGGTTGGCCCTTTAGAATATGGATGAGGTGTTATGGTTATGGCTAGGGGTTAGGTTTAGAATTATGGGATAGGGCTTCTTCTTTGGGTGCTATGCATTAACGTTAACATAAGGGGATAAATTAGTGTTATGGTTAGGTTTATGTTTTAAGGGGAGCAACAGGATCAGGGTTAGGTTTTATGTTTGGAGTTAGGGTTATCTGTTAGGGATAGTGTTTTTGCTTAGCGCACGGGCCCTGTCTTCACCAGGAGGGGGGGGTTAGGGACTAGGATTGCCACTGGGAACCTGCTCTATCATGCACTAGTTATGGGCCCCCGGGTTTCTTGCAGGACACAGTGGCAGAGCCTCCTTTTACTCATGACATGGGAGAATTGTAGGCTTTCTAAACTCTGAGAAAGCAAGAAGTCTGAGAATTAGATTTAGGGGTAGGTTTATGGTAATGTTTAGGGATGAAGGTTAGTGTTAGGGTGCATTCTGAAGGTCAGTGGTTAGGGTTAAAGGTTAGCGTTAGGTTTAACCGTTACAGTCAGGTTTATGGTTATGTTTTAGGGTTAGGGTTAAGGTTAAGGTTTAGCGTTTGGTACAGTGTTAGGCTTAAGTTTTAGCTTTAGGGTTAAAGATTAGGATTAGGGTTAGGGTTAAGGGCTAGTGTGAGGGTTAATGATAAGGATCAAGACTAAGGGCTAGGGTTTTTGTTAGTGTTAGGAATAAGTCTTCGTGTAGGCTTTAGGGTTAGCGTTAAGTGTTATGGTTAGGGTTAGGTTTAGGGTTCATGGTTAGTGTTATGTTTAGGGGTTAGTGTTAGGGTTAGGGATTAGGTTTAGGGTAAGGTTTTAGAGTTCGTGTTCAGCGTTACGGTCGGAGCTTATGTTTACGGTTAGGGGTTAGTGTTAGTGTTAGGGCTGAGATTTAGCTTTTAGTTTAAGGGCACAGGACCTGTTTTATCTACGGTGAGAAGGGTGCTGTCGGAGTCTCCACGAAAGCACAAAATCGTTCTCTGATCCTTGGGAAAGGACCTACATGCAGGACTCAGGTGGAGCCTCATCTCACGCATAGTATAGCTGTATTGTAGGCTTGCTTCACTCTGAGAATGGAAGTAGTGTGAGAATCAGGGTTAGGGGTTTGGAGTTTGGGATTATGGTTCGAGTCAGGGTTAGGTCCTAGGGATTAGGAGTTAGGGTTAGTGTTAGGGATAGGGGTTAGTTGTTGGGTTTGGGTTAGGGTGCTAGGGTTAGGTTTAGGGTTGGGGTTAATATTAGGGTTAGCGTTTAGGGTTAAAGGATAGGATTATGGTTAAGGGTTTGGCTTAGGGTTAGGGTTAAGGGTTAGTGTTAAGGTTTAGGGTTAAGTTCAGGGTTACGTGTTAGGGTGAGGGTTAACAGTTAGGGTTATGGTTAGGGTCTTAGGGATAGGGTTAGGGTTAGAGTTAGGGGTTAGGATTAAGGGTGAAGTGTTAGGGTTATTTTTAGGCATAGTTTTAAAGTTAGGGGCTAGGGTAATGTTTGGTTTGATGGTAGGTTTAAGGTTAGGGTTAGCAGTTTAGAATTCGCATTAGGGATTAGGTGTTATGGTTATGGCTTGGAGTTAGGGTTAGAATTCAGAGATAGGAGTTGTTCTCAGGGTAAGTGTTATGCATTAACGTTATGATAAGGGGTTAAATTTAGGGTTATGGTGAGATTTACATTTTAAGGTGAGCAATGGGATCAGGGTCAGGTGTTATGTTCAGGGTTATGGTTAGGGGTGAGGGGTAGGGTTTATGCTTACGACTCGGGCCCTGTCTGCACTAGGCAGGGGGGGAGGGGTTTGGGGTTGCGATTGTCGTCGGGAACCCACTCTAGTGTATGCTGAGTATGGGCACTGGGGTTTCCGGCAGGACACAGTGGTAGAGCCTCCTTTTATTCATGGCATGGGAGGATTGTAGGCTTTCTAACGCTGAGAAAGCAAGAAGTCTGATAATTAGATTTAGGGTTAGGATTATAGTTAGGGTTAGGAATGAGGTTAGTGCTAGGGTGAGGGCTTAGGGCTAGGGATTATGGGTAGAGTAAAGGTTAAATGTTAGAGTTAGGTTTAACGGTTACAGTTAGGTTTAGGGTTACATTTTAGGGTGAGGGTTATGGTTAGGGGTTAGGGTTTGGTACAGGGTTAGGGTTAAGTGTTAGGTTTAGGGTTAAAGATTAGAATTCGGATTAGGGTTGACGGTTAGTGTGAGTGTTAACGGTTAGGTTTGTGTTTAAGGGTTAGGGTTAGGGTTTAGGGCTAGTGTTAAGCGTTCGTGTTAGATTTAGGGTTAGAGTAAAGTGTTATGGTTAGGGTTATGGGTTAGCATTAGGGTTAAAGGTTAAGGGTTAGGTTTATTTTCAGGCACAGGGTTAGGATTAGGTGTTAGGGTTAGTGTTACCGTTAAGGTTTTTTGTAGGCTTAAGGTTAGGTTTAGCAGTTTAGAATTAGGGTTAGGGATTAGGTGTTATGGTTATGGTAAGGAGTTAGGGTTAGAATTATGGCATAGGGGTTGGTCTCAGGGTCAGTTTTATGCTTAAAGTTAGGGTAAGCGGTTAAAGTTAGTGTTACGGTGAGCTTTACGTGTTAAGGTGAGCAATAGGATCAGGGTTAGGTTTTATGTTCAGGGTTAGGGTTATGGGTGAGGGGTAGAGTTTATACTTAGGGTTAGGGTTAGGGTTAGGGTTTAGGCTTAAGGATCAAGGGTTAGGGTTAGGGTTAGTGTTAGGGCTGTTGGTAGGGTTAAATTTAGGGTTAGCAGCTTACAATTAGGTATTAGGTTTTACAGTTATGAATAAGAGTTAGGGTTAGAATTATGGGATAGGTGTTGTCCTCAGGGTAAGTATTATTCATTAACGTTAGGATAAGGGGTTAGGGTTAGGGTTATGGTGAGTTTTACATGTTAAGGTGAGCAATAGGATCAGGGTCAGATGTTATGATCAGGGTTATGGTTATGGGTTAGGGGCAGTGTTTATGCTTAGGGCACAGGCCCTGTCTTCACTAGGTGGGGGGGCTCGGAGGCTGGGATTGTCACCAGGAACCCACTCTATCGTATGCTGGGTATGGGCCTCTGGGTTTCATGCAGGGCACAGTGGCAGAGCCTCCTTTCATGCATGGCATGGGAGGATTGTAGGCTTTCTAAACTCTGAGAAAGCAAGAAGTCTGAGAATTAGATTTAGGGTTAGGATTACGGTTAGGGTTAGGGATGAAGTTTAGTGTTAGGGAGAGGGCTTAGTGTTAGGGATTAGGGTTTGGTACAGGGTTAGGGTTAAGTGTTCGGCTTAGGGGTAAAGATTAGGATTAGTGTTAGGTTTAAGGGTTAGCTGAGGGTTAACGGTTAGGGTTAAGGTGAAGGGTTAGGGTTAGGGTTTAGGGTTAGGATTAGGGGTTCGTGTTAGGTTTAGGGTTACACTTAAGTGTTAGGGTTTAGGTTCAGGTTTAGGGTTCATGGTTAAGGTTATGTTTAGGGGTTAGGTTTAGGGGTTAGGTTTGGTGTAAGGGTATAGTGTTAGTGAAGGGAGTTTGGGTCAGGGTTTCTGTTTAGGGTAGGGGTTAGTGTTAGGACTTAGATTTAGCGATTAGTTTAAGGTCAGAGGACCTGTTTAATCTATGGTGAGAAGGGTGTGGAATCGGTCGCTGAGACACCACAGCATTGTACCCTGGGCCTTGGGCTCAGACCTACATGCAGGAATCAGGGGGAGCCTGTTCTCATGCATAGCATGGTTGTATTGTAGGCTTGGTTAACTCTTAGAATGGAAGAAGTGTGAGAATTAGGGTTATGGTTAGGGTTAGGGATTTGGGTTTAGGAGAGAGTGTTCAAATGAGGGTTAGGGGTTAGGCATTAGGGGTTAGGGTTAGTGTTAGGGTTAGGGGTTGGGGTGAGGGTTGGGTTAGGGGCTAGGGTTAGGTTTAGGGTTGGGGTTAGTGTTAGCGTTCGAGTTAGGGATTAGAGTTAGGGTTAAGGGATAGGATTAGGGTTAAGAGTTTGGCTTAGGGTTCAGGTTAAGGGTTAGGGTTATGGTTAAAGATTAGTGTTAGTTTAAACAGTTACAGTTAGGTTTAGGGTTAAATTTTAGGGTGAGGGCTTTTTAAACTCTGAGAGAGGAAGACGTCTGAGATTAAGATTTAGGGATAGGATTATGGTTAGGATTAGGGATGACGATTAGTGTTAGGGTGAGGGCTTAGGGTTAAGGGTTAGGGTTAGAGTTAGGGTTAAGGTTAGTGTTAGTTTTAACGGTTAAAGTTAGGTTTAGGGTTAAGGTTTATTGTCAGGGTTAAGGTCAGGGGTTAGGGTTTCGTACAGGGTAAGAGTTAAGTGTTAGGTTTAGGGTTAAAGATTAGCATTATGGTTAGTGTTAAAGGTTAGTGTGAGGGTAAAAGTTTAGGGTTAAGTTTAAGGGCTAGGGTTAGGGGTTAGTGTTAGGGTTAAGGGGTCTTGTTAGGTTTAGGGTTACAGTTAAGTGTTATGGTTAGTGTTAGGGGTTACGGTTAGGCTTAGGTTTCATGGTTAGTGTAACATTTAGGGGTTAGGGCTAGGGTTAAATGATAGTGTTAGAGTTAAGGCTTAGGCTTTGGGTAAAGGTTTAGGGATAGGTTTACGGGTTAGGGTTAGTGTCAGGGTTAAATGTTAGGGTGAGAGTTAACAGTTATGGTTAGGGTTATTGGTTAGGGGTTGTGTTTATGCTTAGGGCACGTGCCTTGTCTGCACTAGGCGGAGAGGTTAGGGGGCTAGCATATTCGCCGGGAAATCACTCTATCGTATGCTGGGTATTGGCCCCTGGACACAGTGGCAGGGCCTCCTTTCACACATGGCATGGGAGGATTATAGGCTTTCTAAACTCTGAGAAAGAAAAAGTCTGAGAATTAGATTTAGGGTTAGGATTATGGTTAGAATTAGGGATGAAGTTTAGTGTTAAGGTGATGCCTTAGGGTTAGGGGTTAGGTTTAGGGTCAGAGTTAAAGGTCAGTGTTAGGTTTAACAGTTACAGTTAGGTTTAGCGTTAAGGTTTAGTGTTAGGGTTCAGTTTAGGGGATAGGTTTTGGTACAGGTTAAGGTTTAAGTGTTAAGTTTAGAGTTAAAGATTACAATTAGGGTTAGGTTTAAAGGTAAGTGTGAGGATTAACGGTTAGGGTTAAGCATGAGGGTTAGGGATTAGGTTTAGTGTTAAGGGTTTATGTTAGTTTAGGGTTAGAGTTAAGTGTTATGGTTAGGGTTAGGGGTTAGGGTTAGATATAGGGTGCATGGTTAGGGTTACGTTTAGGGGTTAGGGTTACGGGTTAGGTTTAGGGTGAGTGTTTGGTGTTAGTGTTGGGCATTAGGATAAGGGCTTAGGTTTAGGGTTAGCGTTTAGGTTTAGTGTTAGGGCTTAGATTTAGCGGTTAGTTTAAGGGCACAGGACCTGTTTAATCTATGGTGAGAAGGGTGCAGAATTGGTCCCCTTGACACCACACCATCGTACCTGGGCCTTGGGCCCAGACCTACATGCAGGACTCAGGCGGAGCCTCTTCTCACTCATGGCATGGCTCTATTGTAGGCTTGGTGAACTCTGAAAATGGAGGAAGTGTGAGAATTAGGGTTATGGTTATGGTTAATTGTTTGGGGTTAGGGGTTAGGGTTCGAGTGTGGTTCAGGGGTTAGAAATTAGGAGTTAGTGTTAGTGTTAGGGTTAGGGGTTAGGGGTTAGTGTTGGTTTAGGGGCTAGGGTTAGATTCAGAGTTAGGGTTAGTGTTAGGGTTAGGGTTAGGGATTATGGTTAGGGTTAGGAATTAGGGTTAGGGTTAGGCTTCAGGGATAGGATTAGGGTAAAGGGTTAAGGCTTAGGGTTAGCATTAGGGATTAGGGTTAGGGTTAAATGTTAGGGTTTTGGTCTGATTTAAGGGTTAGGGTGAGCGTTAACAGTTAGGGTTAAGGTTAATTGTTAGGATTGGGGGTTAGGCTTAAGGATTCGTATTAGGGTTAGGGTATAAGGGTGAGACTTATGTCTTATGGTTAGGGACAGGGCTTTTGGTTAGGGATAAGGGTTAGGAGTTAGGGTTACTTTTAGGCATAGGGTAGGATTAGGGGTGAGGGTTAGGGTTAGGGTTAGTGTTAGGGTTGTTGGTAGTGTTAAGGTTAGGGTTAGCAGTTTAGAATTAGGGTTAGGGATTAGGTTTTATGGTTATGGCTAAGATTTAGGGTTAGAATTATGGGATAGGCGTTGTTCTCAGTGTAAGTGTTATGCATTAACTTTAGGAGATGCGGTTAAAGTTAGGGTTACAGTGTGGTCTACATGATAAGGTGAGCAGTAGGATCAGGGTTAGGTGTTACGTTCAAGGTTAGGGTTATATGTTAGGCGTACTTTTTATGCTTAGGGCACGGGCCCTGTCTGCACTAGGCGGGAGGATTAGGGGTCTAGGATTGTGGCCGAGAACTTTCTCTATCGTACACTGGGTATGGGTCCCTGGGTTTCATGCAGGACACAGTGGCAGAGCCTCTTTTCACGCATGGCATGGGAGGATTGTAGGCTTTCTAAACTCTGAGAAAGCAAGAAGTCTGAGAATTAGATTTAGGGATAGGATTATGGTTAGTGTTAAGGATAAAGTTTAGCATTAGGGTGAGGGCTTAGGGTTAGGGGTTAGAGTTACGGTCAGGGTTAAAGGTTAGTGTTAGGTTTAATGGTTACAGTTAGCTTTAGGGTCAAGTGTTAGGGTTAAGGTTAAGGTTAGGGGTTAGGTTTTGGTACAGGGTAAGGGTTAACTGTTAGGTTTAGGGTTAAAGATTACGATTAGGGTTAGGTTTAAGGGTTAGTGTGAGAGTTAACGGTTAGGGTTAAGGTTAAGTGTTAGGGTTAGTGGTTAAGTTTAGGTTTAAGTGTTCGTGTTAGGTTTAGGGTTAGAGTTAAGTGTTATGGTTAGGGTTTGGGGTTAGGGTTAGGTTTAGGGTTCATCGTTAGGGTTACGTTTAGGCATTAGGGTTATGGGTAAGGATTAGGGTAAGGGTTTAATGTTAGTGTTGGGCATTAGGGTCAGGGCTTAAGTTTAGGGTTAAGGGTTAGTGTTAGAGTTAGCGTTAGGGCTTAGATTTAGAGGTTATTTTAAGGGCACAGGACCTGTGTAATCTATGGTGAGAAGTGTGCAGAATGGGTCATCGCCACACCACACCATCGTACCCTAGGCCTTGGGCCCAGACCTACATGCAGGTCTCAGGCAGAGCCTCTTCTCACGCATGGCATGGTTTTATTGTAGGCTTGGCTAACTCTGAGAATGGAGGAAGTGTGAGAATTATGGTTATGATTAGGGTTAGGTGTTTGGGGTTAGGGGTTAGTGTTCGCGTGAGGGTTAGGTGTTAGGGATTAGGGGTTAGGGTTAATGTTAGCATTAGGGGTTAATGGTTAGGGTTGGGTTAGGGACTAGAGATAGATTTAGGGTTGGGGTTAGGGTTAGGGTTAGGGGTTAGGGTTAGGGTTAAGGGATAGGATTAGGGTTAAGGGTTAAGGCTTAGGGTTAGCATTAAGGGATAGGGTTAGGGTTAAGGGTTAGGGTTATGGTCCGAGTTAAGGGTTAGGGTGAGGGTTAACAGTTAGGGTTAGGGTTATAAGTTAGGGATAGTGTTAGGTTTAAGGTCTAGGGTTAGGGTTAGTGGTAGCTTTACTGCTAAGATTAGGTCTCGGCATTAAGGTAAGGGTTAGTGTTAGGGTTAAGGGTTAGGGTTAGGTTTAATTGTTAGGATTAGGATCAGAATTAAGGGTTAGGCTTAGGGTTAGGGGATAGGGTTAGGGTTTAGGGTAAACTTTTAAGGTTATGTTTAGGGATAAGGTTAGGGTTAGCGTTTAAGGTTAGGGTTAGTATTAGGGTTGTTTGTAGGGTTAAGGTAATGTTTAGTGGTTAGAATTAGGGTTAGGGATTAGGGGTTACTGTTATGGCTAGGAGTTAGGGTTAGAATTAAGTGATAGGGGTTGTTCTTAGCATAAGTGTTATGCATTAATGTTAGGATAAGTGGTTAAAGTTAGGTTTACGGTGAGGTTTATGTGTTAAGGTGAGCAATAGGATCAGGGTTAGAATTATGAGTGAGGGGTAGGGTTTTGCTTAGGGTATGGGCCCTGTCTGCCCTAGGAGTGGGATTGAGGGGGATGCGATTGTCACCAGAAACCCACTCTATCGTATGCAGGGTATGGGCCCATGGGTTTCTTGTAGGACACTCTGGCAGAGCCTGATTTCACGCATGGTAAAGGAGGTTTGTAAGCTTTCCAATCTCTAAGAAAGTAAGAAGTCTGAGAATTAGATTTAAGGTTAGGATTATCGTTATGGTTAGGGATGAAGTTTAATCTTAGGGTGAGGGCTTCGGGTAAGGGGATACGGTTAGTTTTAGGGTTAAAAGTTACTGTTAGGTTTAACAGTTACAGTTAGACTTAGGGTTTAGGTTTAGGGTTAGGGTTAAGCTTAGGGGTTATGGTTTGGTACAGGGTTAGGGTTAAGTGTTAGGGTTAGGGTTAAAGATCATGACAAGGGTTAGAGTTAAGGGTTAGTTTGAGTGTTAACAGTAGGGTTAAGGATAACTTTTAGGGTTAGGGGTTAGGATTAGTGTTAGGGCTGAGATTTAGCGGTTAGTTTAAGGGCACAGGACCTGTTTAATCTATGGTGAGAGTGGTGCACAGGGTCGCTGCGACACAACACCACCGTACGCTGGGCCTTGGGCCAAGACCTACATACAGGACTCAGGTGGAGCCTCTTCTCACGCATGACATGGCTGTATTGTAGGCTTGGTTAACTCTGAGAATGGAAGAAGTGTCAGAAATCGGGTTAGGGCTGGCTGTAGGTGTTTTTAACCCCTAACCCTAACACTAACCCCCTAATCCTAACCCTAACACTAACCCCAAGGTTAAATCTAACCTTAACCCCTACGACAACCCTAACCCTAACCCTAACCCCTCTCACTGTAGAATAAACAGGTCCTGTGCCCTTAAACTAACCACTAAATCTAAGCCCTAACATCAACCCTAACCTCTGACCCTAAACCTAAGCCCTGAGCCTAAAGCCCAACACTAACTCTAAACTCTTACCCTAAAGCTAATCCCTAACCCTAATGCTAACCTCTAAACGTAACCCTAACTGTGAACCCTAAACCTAACCCTAACCTCGAGCGCTAACCATAGCACTTAACTCTAACCCTAAACCTAACATGAACCCTTAATCCTAACACTAACCCTAACCCTAACTCTTAACTTTAACCCTGACTGTTAACCCTCACACTAACCTTTAAACCTAACCTTAATCGTAATCTTTAACCCTAAACCTAATATTTAACCCTAATCCTGTACCAAACCCTAAACCCTAACCTTAAACCTAACCATAAACCTTAACCCTGAACCTAACTGTAACGGTTAAAACTAAGAGTAACCTGTAACGCTACCCGTAACCCCTAATTCTAAGCCTTCACCCTAATACTAACCTTGATCCTTAACCCGAACCCTAACCCTAACCCTAAATCTAATTCTCAGTCTTCTTGCTTTCTTAGAGTTTAGAAAGCCTACAATCCTCCCATGCCATGCGTGAAAGGAGGCTCTTCCACTGTGTCCTGAATGAACCGCTGGGGCCCATAACCAGAGTACGATAGAGTGGGTTCCTGGTGACAATCCCAGCCCCCTAACCCCCCCCCCCCGCCTAATGCAGACAAGGCCCGTGCCCTAAGCATAAACTCTACACCTCACCCAAAACTCTAACCCTGAAAATAACATTTAACCCTGATTCTATTGCTCACCTTAGAATGTAAACCTCACCGTAACCTGAACTTTAACCTCTTATCCTAACGTTAATGCATAACACTTACCCTGAGATTAACCCCTATCCCATAATTCTAACCCTATCTCCTAGTCATAACTGTGACAACTCATCCCTAACCCTAATTCTAAACCACTAACACTAACTGTTACCCTACGTAGTTACTGTTACGGTAACCTACTGTTACCCTAACACTGAACCTAACCCTTACTCCTAACGCCAAAGCTATGGCTAAAAATAATGCTAACCCTTGACCCTTTACCCTAACTCCTAACCCTAACCCTAATCCTAACCACTAAACCCAAACTTAGCTCTTAACCCTAACCCTAAACCTTACCCTGACGCCTAGACCTAACACTAACACTAAACTAACACCTAACCCTAATCATAACCCCTAAAGCTAACCCTAACCCTGAACCCTAAACCTAACTCTAACACTTAATACTAACTATATCCCTAACCCCTAACCCCAACCCTAACCTTAACCGTTAACCCTCACCCTAACCCTTAAACCGGACCCTAACACTAAATCTTAACCCTAAAGCTACGCCCAACCCTTAACCATAATCCTATCCCTTAACCCTAAACCTAACCCCTAACCCTAAACCTAACACTAACCCCAATCCTAATTCTAACCATAGCCCTTAATACATCACTACGCCTAACCCCTAACCCTAACCCTAACCCCTAATGCTAACCCTAACACTGAACCCTAAACCTAACCCTATCCCTAACCCTTAAACATAACTCTATCCCTAACCAATAATCCTAAGCCTAATCTTTAACCCTCACCCTAGAGCTTAACTCAAACCGTAACCCTAAGCCTAAACCCCAACCCTAACACTTAACACAAACCCTAAGCCTAAACACTTAACGCCAATCCTATCCTTTAACCCTAACACTAACCCTGATGCCTAATCCTAACCCTAACACTAACCCCAACCATAAATCTAACCCTAGCCCCTAACGCAAAACTAACCCCTAACCCTAACACTAACCCTAAATCCTAGTCCCTAACCACTAAACCTCACTTGAACCCTAACCCCTAACACCAAACCCTTAACCCTAACCATAACCCTATTTCTCACACTACTTCCATTCTCAGAGTTAACCAAGCCTAAAATACAACCATGCAATGCGTGAGTAGAGTTTCCGCATGAGTCCTGCAAGTAGGTCTGGGCCAAAGGCCCAGGATCCGATGGTGTGGTGTCGCATGGAAACATTCTGCACCCTTCTCACCATAGATTACACAGGTCCTGTACCCTTAAACTAACCGCCAAATCAAAGCCCAAACACTGACCCTAACCCCTAACCCTACCTAAGCCCTGACCCTAATGCCCAACACTAACACTAAACGCTTACCCTAAACCTAACCCCTAAATGTAACCTTAACCATGAACCCTAAACCTAACCCAAACCCCTAACCCTAACCATAACACTTAACTCTAACCCTAAACCTAACATGAACACTTAACCCTAACCCTAACCCATAAACCTAACACTTAACCTTAACCCTAACCATTAACCCTCACACTAAACCTTAACCCTAACCCTAATCCTAATCTTTGAGCCTAAACCTAGCACTTAACCCTTACCCTTTACCAAAACCTAACCCCTAATCTTAACCCTAAGCTTAAACCTTAAAGCTTAACCCTAAACCTAACTGTAACTATTAAACCTAACACTAACCTTTAACCCTGACCCTAACTGAAACCCCTAACCCTAAGCCCTCACCATAACAGTAACCTATATTGCTAACCCTAACCCTAATCCTAGCCCTAAATTTAATTCTCAGACTTCTTGCTTTCTCAGAGTTTACAAAGCCTACAATCCTCCCATGCCATGTGTAGAAGGAGGCTTGGCCACTGTGTCCGGCATGAAACCAAGGGGCCCATACCCAGTGTATGATAGAGTGGCTTCCGGCATCTATCCCAGCCCTCTAAGCCCCCTCCTAGAGCAGAGAGGGCTCGTGATATAAGCATAAACACTACCCCTCACCCATAACCCTAACCCTGAACATCACAGCTCACCCTGATACTATTGCTCACCTTAACACATCAACTTCACCATAACTCTAACTTGAACCTGTTATCCTAACGTTAATGCATAAGACTTACCCTAAGAACAACCCCTATCCCTTAATTCTAACCCTAACTCCTAGCCACAATTGTAACACCTAATCCCTAAGGCTAATTCAAAACTGCTAAACATTACCTTATCCCTACAAACTAACCCTAACCCTAACCGCTAACCCTAACCGTACACCTAAAAATAACCGTAACACTTGACACTTAACCCTAACCCTTAACCCTGATCCTAATCCTAACAATTAAACCTAACCCTAACTCTTAAGCCTAACACTAACACGTACCCTAATGCCTAGACCTAACCCTAAGAGTAAACGTAACCCCTAACCCTAACCCTAATCCCTAATGCTAACCCTAACACTGAACCCTAATCCTAAGCCTTAAACCTAACTCTATCCTTAACCCATAACCCTAGCCCTAACCGTTAACCCCACACTAACCCTTAACTCGAACTGTAACCCTAACCCTTAAAACTAAACCTAACACTTAACGCTAACCCTAAGCCTTAACGCTTAACCCTTATCCTATCCCTTAACCCTAACCCTAACCCATAACGCTAACCCTAACCCCACTCTAAAACTAACCCTAGCCCCTAACCCAACCCTAACCCCTAAGCCCTAACCCTAGCACTAAACCCAACACCTACTCCCTAACCCCTAATCCTCACTCGAAGCTTAAGCCCTAACCCTAAGCCCTCTCCCTGACTAATCTTCATCCCTAACCCTAACCATAATCCTAACCCTAAATCTAATTCTCAGACTTCTTGCTATCTCAGAGTTTTAAAAGCCTACAATTCTCCAAAGCCATGCGTGAAAGCTGGCTCTGCCACAGTGTCCTGCATGAAACCCAGGAGCCCATACTCTGTGTACAATAGAGTGGGTTCCCGGGGACAATCACAGCCCCCTAACTCCCCCTGCTAGTGCTGACAGGGCCCATGCCCTAAGCAAAAACCCTGCACCTCACCCATAACCCTAACCCTGAACATAACACCTAACCCTGATGTTATTGTTCACCTTAACACGTAAACCTCACTGTAACCCTAACTTTAACCCCTATCCTAATGTTACTGCATAACACTTACCCTAAGAACAAACCCTATCCCTTAATTCTAAGCCTAACTCCTAGCATAACCGTAACACCTAATCCCTAAACTTAATTCTAAACTGCTAAACATTACCTTCACCCTACAAACAACCCTAACACTAACCCTAACTCTAACCGCTAACCCTAACCCTAACCATTACCCTGATCATAATCCTAACAATTAAACCTAACCCTAATTCTTAACCCTAACACGAACCATTACCATAATGCCTAGACCTAACCCTAACTGTAACCCTAACCCCTAACCCTAACCCTAACCGCTAATGCTAACCCTAACCCCGAACCCTAAACCTAACCCTAACCCTATCCCTTAAACCTATTACTATCCCTAAACCATTACCCTAATCGCAACTGTTAACCCTCACTCTCACCCTTAACTTGGACCGAAACCCTAACCCTTAACCCTAACCTTAACCCTTACTGCTAATCTTAAGCCTTCACCCTTTACCTTAATCCTATCTTGTAAGCCTAACCCTAACGCTGACCCCTAACCCACCTGAACATTAACCCTAAACCTAAATCTAACGCTAGCCCCTTACAAAAACCTAACACCTAAGCCCTGACACACTAATCCTAACTTCTAATTCCTAACCACTAAACTTCACTCAAACCCAAACCTCTAACCCCAAACACATAACCCTAACCATAACCCTAATTCTCACACTTCCTTCGTTCTCAGAGTTGACCAAGCCTACAATAGAGCCATGCCACGAGTGAGAAGAGGCTCTGCCTGAGTCCTGCATGTAGGTCTGGGCCCAAGGCCCAAGTACGATGGTGTGGTGTTGAGGCGACCCAGTCTGCACCCTTCCCACCATAGATTAAACAGAGCATGTGCCCTTAAACTAACCACTAAATCTAAGCCCTAACACTAAACCTAAATCCTAACCCTAAACCTCGGCCCTTATCCTAACGCCCAACAGTAACACTAAACACTCGCCCTAAACTTAACCCGTAACCCGAACCCCTAAATGTAACCCTAACCATGAACCCTAAACCTAACCCTAACCTCTAGCCATAACCATAACACTTAACTCTAAACCTAAATGTTACACGAAGCCTTATTCCTAACCCTAAGCCCAACCCTAACCCTTAATCTTGAACCTTACCATTAACCCTCACACTAACCCTTAACCCTAACCCTAATCCTAATCTTTAACCATAAAGCTAACACTGAAGCCTAACCCTGTGCCAAACGATAAAACCAAACCTTAACCCTAACCCTGAAACTTAACCATAAACGTAACTGTAACTGTTAAAAATAACACAAACCTTTAACCCTAACCCCTAACCCTAAGAGCCCACCCTAACACTAATCTTCCTCGCTAAACATTACCATAATCCTACCCCTAAATCTAATTGTCAGACTTCTTGCTTTCTCACAGTTTAGAAAGCCTAAAATCCTCCCATGCCATGAGTAAAAGGGGGCTCTACCACTGTGTCCTGCATGAAACCCAGGAGCCCATATCCAGCGTACGATAGAGTGGGTTCCCGGGGACAATCCCATCCCCCTAACCCCAGCCCCCCGCCCAGTGCAGACAGGGCCTGTACGCTAAGTATAAACACTACCCCTAACAGATAACCCTCACCCTGAATATAACACCTGACCCTGATCCTATTGCTCACCTTAAAACAAAAACCTCCCCGTAACCCTAACTTATCCCCTTATCTTAACCTTAATTCATAACACCCTGAGAAGAAGCCCCATCCCATAATTCTAATCCTAATCCCCAGCCATAACCATAAGACCTCATCCCTAATTCTAAAATGTCAACCCTAAACTTCACCCTACAAACAACCCTAACCCTAATCCTAACTTCTAACCCTAAGCCCTCACCCTATCACTAATCTTCATCCCTAAACCGTACCGTAATCCTAACCCGAAATCTAATTCTCAGACTTCTTGCTTTCTCAGAGTTTTGAAAGCCTACAATCCTACTAAGCCATGCATGAAAGCCGGCTCTGCCACAGTGTCCTGCAAGAAACCCAGAGGACCATACACAGCGTACGATAGAGTGGGTTCCCAGCGACCACAACCGACCCCTAACATCGATTCCTAGGGCATACAGGGCCCATGCCCTAAGCATAAACACTACCCCTCACCCATAACCCTAACCCAGAACATAACACCTAACCCTGATCCTACTGCTCACCTTAACACGTAAACCTCACCGTAACCCTAATTTTAACCCCATATCGTAACGTTAATGCATGACACCCTGAGAACAAGCCCTATACTGTAATTCTAACCCTAACTCCTAGCCATAAGCATAACACCTAATCTCTAATTCTGAAACACCAACCCTAACCTTAACCCTACCAACAACACTAACACTAACCCTAACCCCTTACCCTAACCCTACGCCTAAAAATAACCGTAACCGTTGATCCTTAGTCATAACCCCTAACCTTAACCCTAACCCTTAACCCTAATCCCAATCCTAACCATTAAACATAACCCCAACTCTTAACCCTAACTCTAACCTTTACATTAATGCCTAGAGTTCTAACCCCAACACTGACCTACAGTTAGAAGTAACACAAACCCATAATGCTAACTTTAACCTGAACAATAAACTTAATCCTTAACCATAACACCATAACCCTAACCCTAACACTTAACCCTGACCCTAACCCTAAACCTTAACCCTAACCCTGAACCCTAACCCTAAGCCTACACTTAACCCTAACCCTATCCATTAACCCTAACCGCTAACGATAACACTAACCCCAACCCTAAACCTACCCCTGGCCCCCTAACCCAGAATTAACACCGAACCCGTAACACTAACTTTACCCCTAACCACTAGCACCTAACCCTGACTCGAAACCTAACCCCTAACTCGAAACCCCTAACCCCAACCCTAACCTTAATTCTCACACTACTTCCATTCCCGAGTGAAGCAAGCCTACAATACAGCCATGCCATGTGTGAGATGAGGCTCCGCCTGAGTCCTGCATGTAGGTCTTGTCCCAGGGCCCAGGGAATGATGTTGTGCTTTCATGGTGACTCCGACCACACCCCTCTCACCGTAGATTAACCAGGTCCTGTGCCCTTAAACTGACCGCTAAATCTAAGCCCTACCACCAAACCTAACCTCTGACCCTGAACCTAAGCCCCGAGCCTAAAGCCCAACACTAACTCTAAACACTTACCCTAAACCTAATCCCTAACCCTAATGCTAACCCCTAAACGTAACCCTAACCGTGAACAGTAAACCTAACCCTAACCTCTAACACAAACCCTAACACATAACTCTAACCCTAAAACTAACCCTAACCCTTAACCCTAAACCTAAACCCTAACCCTAACCCTTAACCTTAATCTTAACCGTTAACTCTCATGCTAACCTTTAATGCTAACTCTAATCCTAATCTTCAAACCTAAACCTAACACAACCCTAACCCTGTACCAAAACCTAACCCCTCATCTTAACCCTATCCGCAAACCTCAACCCCAAAACGAACTGTAACCGTTAAACCTAACAGTAACCTTAAACCGTAACCCTAATCTGTAACCCTATCCCCTCACCATAACACTACACTTCATCCTGAACCCTAACCATAATCCTAACCCTAAATCTAATTCTCAGACTTCTTGCTTTCTTAGAGTTTAGAAAGCCTGCAATCCTCCCATGCCATGTGTGAAAGGAGGCTCTACCACTGTGTCCTGCATGAAATCCACGGGCCCATACCCAGAGTCCGATACAGTGGGTTCCCGGTGACAATCCCAGCCCCCTAACCTCCCCCCAGCTTAATGCCGACAGGGCCCGTGCACTAAGCATAAATGATACCTTTAACAGATAACCCTAACCCTGAACATGGCACCTAACCCTGTTCCTATTTCTCCCCTTAACACGTAAACCTCACCGTGAGCCTAACTTTAACCTCTTAACGTAACGTTAATGCATAACCCATTCCCTGAGAACATCCCCTATCCCATAATTCTAACCCTATCTCCTAGTCATAACTGTAACACCTAATCCCTAACCCTAATTCTCCACCGCTAAGCCTAACCGAAACGCTGCCTACAACCCTAACACTGACAGGAACCCTTAGTTCTAAACCCAACGCTATGCCTAACAAAAGCCCTAACCCTTCACCCTTCACCCTAACCCCTAAGCATTACCCTAAACTTTAACCGTAATCCTAATCCTAACCATTAAACCTAACCCTAGCTCTTAAAGCTAACCCTAAACCTTACCCTCACGACTAGACCTAACCCTGACACTAACCTAACACCTAACCCTAACCATAACCCCTAAAGCTAACCCTAACCCTCAACCCTAAACCTAACCCTAACACTGAACCTTCACTATATCCCTAACCACTAAGCCTAATCCTAACTGTTAACCCTCACCCTAACACTTAAACTGGACCATAACACTAAACATTAACCCTAACACTAAACTTTAACCCTAACCATAAGCCCAACACTTAACCCTAATACTATCCCCTAACCCTAAGCCCTAACCCTAAACCTAACCCTAACCCCAACCCTAACCCTTAATCTTGACCCTTACCATTAACCCTCACACTAACCCTAATCCTAATCTTTAACCATAAAGCTAACACTGAAGCCTAACCTTGTGCCAAACGCTAAACCCAAACCTTAACCCTAACACTGAAACTTAACCATAAACCTAACTGTAACTGTTACACCTAACACTAACCTCTAACCCTAACCCCTAACCCTAAGACCCCACCTTAACACTAACCCTAACCCTAAACATTATCATAATCCTACCCCTAAATCTAATTCTCGGACTTCTTGCTTTCTTAGAGTTTAGAAAGCCTAAAATCCTCCCATGCCATGAGTCAAAGGGGGCTCTGCAGCTGTCTCTTGCATGAAACCAGGAGCCCATACCTAGAGTATGATAGAGTGGGTTCCCGGGGACAATCCCATCCCCCTAACCCCAGCCCCCCGCCCAGTGCAGACAGGGCCTGTACGCTAAGTATAAACACTACCCCTAACAGATAACCCTCACCCTGAACATAGCACCTGACCCTGATCCTATTGCTCACCTTAAAACATAAACCTCCCCGTAACCCTAACTTATCCCCTTATCTTAACCTTAATGCATAACACCCTGAGAAGAAGCCCTATCCCATAATTCTAATCCTAACCCCTAGCCATAACCGTAACACCTCATCCCTAATTCTAAAATGCCAACCCTAACCTTCACCCTACCAACAACCCTAACCCTAACCCTAACCCCTAACCCTAAGCCCTCACCCTATCGCTAATCTTCATCCCTAAACCATACCGTAATCCTAACCCTAAATCTAATTCTCAGACTTGCTTTCTCAGAGTTTTGAAAGCCTACAATCCTACTAAGCCATGCATGAAAGCCCGCTCTGCCACAGTGTCCTGCATGAAACCCAGAGGCCCATACACTGCGTATGATAGAGTGGACTCCCAGCGACCATCACAGACCCCTAACT
Organism: Eulemur rufifrons; assembly: GCF_041146395.1. Lineage (NCBI taxonomy): Eukaryota > Metazoa > Chordata > Mammalia > Primates > Lemuridae > Eulemur > Eulemur rufifrons. Next base: position 565,094 of record NW_027182817.1, read on the forward strand.
TCGCCTCCTAGTGCATACAGGGCCCGTGCCCTAAGCATAAACCCTACCCCACACCCATAACCCTAACCCAGAACATAACACCTAACCCTGATCCTACTGCTCACCTTAACACGTAAACCTCACCCTAACCCTAACTTAACCCCTTATCTTAACGATAATGCATGACACCCTGAGAATAAGCCCTATACCGTAATTCTAACCCTAACTCCTAGCCATAACCATAACACCTAATCCCTAATTCTGAAACGCCAACCCTAACCTTAACCCTACCAACAACACTAACACTAACCCTAAAATCCTTACCCTAACCCTACGCCTAAAAATAACCCTAACCATTGATCCTTAGTCATAACCCCTAAAGCTTAACCCTAACCCTTAACGCTAATCCCAATCCTAACCATTAAACATAACCCTACTTAACCCTAACCCTAACCTATACGCTAATGCCTAGAGATCTAACCCCAACACTGACCTACAGTTAACACTAACCCTAACCCCTAATCCTAACCTTAAACCTGAACCATAAACCTAACCCTTAACCCTAACCCTATTCCTAACCCCCTAACCCTAACCCTAACTGTTAAGCCTCACCCTAACCCTTAACCCTGACTCTAACCCTAAACCTTAACCCTAACCCTGAACCCTAACCCTAAGCCTAACCCTTAACCCTAACCCTATCCCTTAACCCTAACCCCTAACCCTAACGCTAACCCCAACCCTAAACCTAACCCTGGCCCCCAACCCAGACTTAACACCTAACCCCTAACACTAACTCTAAACCTAACCACTAATCCCTAGCACCTGACCCTGACTCGAAACCTAACCCCTAACTCGAAACCCCTAACCCCAAACCTAACCCTAATTCTCACACTACTTCCATTCCCAGAGTGAAGCAAGCCTACAATACAGCCATGCCATGTGTGAGATGAGGCTCTGCCTGAGTCCTGCATGTAGGTTTTGTCCCAAGGCCCAGGGAATGATGTTGTGCTTTTGTGGTGACTCCGACCACACCCCTCTCACCGTAGATTAACCAGGTCCTGTGCCCTTAAACTGACCGCTAAATCTAAGCCCTACCACCAACCCTAACCTCTGACCCTGAACCTAAGCCCCGAGCCTAAAGCCCAATACTAACTCTAAACACTTACCCTAAACCTAATCCCTAACCCTAATGTTAACCCCTAAACGTAACTCTAACCACGAACAGTAAACCTAACCCTAACCTCTAACACAAACCCTAACACATAACTCTAACCCTAAAACTAACCCTAACCCTTAACCCTAAACCTAAACCCTAACCCTAACCCTTAACCTTAATCTTAACCGTTAACTCTCATGCTAACCTTTAATCCTAACCCTAATCCTAATCTTCAACCCTAAACCGAACACAACCCTAACCCTGTACCAAACCCTGGCCCCTCATCTTAACCCTATCCGCAAACCTCAACCCCAAAACGAACTGTAACCGTTAAACCTAACAGTAACCTTAAACCGTAACCCTAATCTGTAACCCTATCCCCTCACCATAACACTACACTTCATCCTGAACCCTAACCATAATCCTAACCCTAAATCTAATTCTCAGACTTCTTGCTTTCTTAGAGTTTAGAAAGCCTGCAATCCTTCCGTGCCATGTGTGAAAGGAGACTCTACCACTGTGTCCCGCAAGAAATCCACGGGCCCATACCCAGAGTCCGATACAGTGGGTTCCCGGTGACAATCCCAGCCCCCTAACCTCCCCCCAGCCTAATGCCGACAGGGCCCGTGCGCTAAGCATAAATGATACCTTTAACAGATAACCCTAACCCTGAACATGGCACCTAACCCTGTTCCTATTTCTCCCCTTAACACGTAAACCTCACCGTGAGCCTAACTTTAACCTCTTAACGTAACGTTAATGCATAACCCATTCCCTGAGAACATCCCCTATCCCATAATTCTAACCCTATCTCCTAGTCATAACTGTAACACCTAATCCCTAACCCTAATTCTCCACCGCTAAGCCTAACCGAAACGCTGCCTACAACCCTAACACTGACAGGAACCCTTAGTTCTAACCCCAACGCTATGCCTAACAAAAGCCTTAACCCTTCACCCTTCACCCTAACCCCTGAGCATTACCCTAACCTTTAACCGTAATCCTAATCCTAACCATTAAACCTAACCCTAGCTCTTAAAGCTAACCCTAAACCTTACCCTCATGACTAGACCTAACCCTGACACTAACCTAACATCTAACCCTAACCATAACCCCTAAAGCTAACCCTAACCTGAACCCTAAACCTAACCCTAACACTGAACCTTCACTATATCCCTAACCCCTAAGCCTAATCCTAACTGTTAACCCTCACCCTAACACTTAAACTGGACCATAACACTAAACATTAACCCTAACACTCAACTTTAACCCTAACCATAAGCCCAACACTTAACCCTAATCCTATCCCCTAACCCTAAGCCCTAACCCTAAACCTAACCCTAACCCCAACCCTAACCCTTAATCTTGACCCTTACCATTAACCCTCACACTAACCCTAATCCTAATCTTTAACCATAAAGCTAACACTGAAGCCTAACCCTGTGCCAAACGCTAAAGCCAAACCTTAACCCTAACCCTGAAACTTAACCATAAACCTAACTGTAACTGTTACACCTAACCCTAACCTCTAACCCTAACCCCTAACCCTAAACCCTAACCCTAAGACCCCCACCTTAACACTAACCCTAACCCTAAACATTATCATAATCCTACCCCTAAATCTAATTCTCGGACTTCTTGCTTTCTTAGAGTTTAGAAAGCCTAAAATCCTCCCATGCCATGAGTAAAAGGGGGCTCTGCAGCTGTCTCTTGCATGAAACCAGGAGCCCATACTTAGAGTATGATAGAGTGGGTTCCCGGGGACAATCCCATCCCCCTAACCCCAGCCCCCCGCCCAGTGCAGACAGGGCCTGTACGCTAAGTATAAACACTACCCCTAACAGATAACCCTCACCCTGAACATAGCACCTGACCCTGATCCTATTGCTCACCTTAAAACATAAACCTCCCCGTAACCCTAACTTATCCCCTTATCTTAACCTTAATGCATAACACCCTGAGAAGAAGCCCTATCCCATAATTCTAATCCTAACCCCTAGCCATAACCGTAACACCTCATCCCTAATTCTAAAATGCCAACCCTAACCTTCACCCTGCCAACAACCCTAACCCTAACCCTAACCCCTAACCCTAAGCCCTCACCCTATCACTAATCTTCATCCCTAAACCGTACCGTAATCCTAACCCTAAATCTAATTCTCAGACTTGCTTTCTCAGAGTTTTGAAAGCCTACAATCCTACTAAGCCATGCATGAAAGCCCGCTCTGCCACAGTATCCTGCATGAAACCCAGAGGCCCATACACTGCGTACGATAGAGTGGGCTCCCAGCGACCATCACAGACCCCTAACTTCGCCTCCTAGTGCATACAGGGCCCGTGCCCTAAGCATAAACCCTACCCCACACCCATAACCCTAACCCAGAACATAACACCTAACCCTGATCCTACTGCTCACCTTAACACGTAAACCTCACCCTAACCCTAACTTAACCCCTTATCTTAACGATAATGCATGACACCCTGAGAACAAGCCCTATACCGTAATTCTAACCCTAACTCCTAGCCATTAACCATAACACCTAATCCCTAATTCTGAAACGCCAACCCTAACCTTAACCCTACCAACAACACTAACACTAACCCTAAAACCCTTACCCTAACCCTACGCCTAAAAATAACCCTAACCATTGATCCTTAGTCATAACCCCTAAAGCTTAACCCTAACCCTTAACGCTAATCCCAATCCTAACCATTAAACATAACCCTACTTAACCCTAACCCTAACCTATACGCTAATGCCTAGAGATCTAACCCCAACACTGACCTACAGTTAACACTAACCCTAACCCCTAATCCTAACCTTAAACCTGAACCATAAACCTAACCCTTAACCCTAACCCTATTCCTAACCCCCTAACCCTAACCCTAACTGTTAAGCCTCACCCTAACCCTTAACCCTGACTCTAACCCTAAACCTTAACCCTAACCCTGAACCCTAACCCTAAGCCTAACCCTTAACCCTAACCCTATCCCTTAACCCTAATCCCTAACCCTAACGCTAACCCCAACCCTAAACCTAACCCTGGCCCCCAACCCAGACTTAACACCTAACCCCTAACACTAACTCTAAACCTAACCACTAATCCCTAGCACCTGACCCTGACTCGAAACCTAACCCCTAACTCGAAACCCCTAACCCCAAACCTAACCCTAATTCTCACACTACTTCCATTCCCAGAGTGAAGCAAGCCTACAATACAGCCATGCCATGTGTGAGATGAGGCTCTGCCTGAGTCCTGCATGTAGGTTTTGTCCCAAGGCCCAGGGAATGATGTTGTGCTTTTGTGGTGACTCCGACCACACCCCTCTCACCGTAGATTAACCAGGTCCTGTGCCCTTAAACTGACCGCTAAATCTAAGCCCTACCACCAAACCTAACCTCTGACCCTGAACCTAAGCCCCGAGCCTAAAGCCCAACACTAACTCTAAACACTTACCCTAAATCTAATCCCTAACCCTAATGCTAACCCCTAAACGTAACTCTAACCACGAACAGTAAACCTAACCCTAACCTCTAACACAAACCCTAACACATAACTCTAACCCTAAAACTAACCCTAACCCTTAACCCTAAACCTAAACCCTAACCCTAACCCTTAACCTTAATCTTAACCGTTAACTCTCATGCTAACCTTTAATCCTAACCCTAATCCTAATCTTCAACCCTAAACCGAACACAACCCTAACCCTGTACCAAACCCTGACCCCTCATCTTAACCCTATCCGCAAACCTCAACCCCAAAACGAACTGTAAACGTTAAACCTAACAGTAACCTTAAACCGTAACCCTAAACTGTAACCCTATCCCCTCACCATAACACTACACTTCATCCTGAACCCTAACCATAATCCTAACCCTAAATCTAATTCTCAGACTTCTTGCTTTCTTAGAGTTTAGAAAGCCTGCAATCCTCCCGTGCCATGTGTGAAAGGAGGCTCTACCACTGTGTCCTGCATGAAATCCACGGGCTCATACCCAGAGTCCGATACAGTGGGTTCCCGGTGACAATCCCAGCCCCCTAACCTCCCCCCAGCCTAATGCCGACAGGGCCCGTGCGCTAAGCATAAATGATACCTTTAACAGATAACCCTAACCCTGAACATGGCACCTAACCCTGTTAATATTTCTCCCCTTAACACGTAAACCTCACCGTGAGCCTAACTTTAACCTCTTAACGTAACGTTAATGCATAACCCATTCCCTGAGAACATCCCCTATCCCATAATTCTAACCCTATCTCCTAGTCATAACTGTAACACCTAATCCCTAACCCTAATTCTCCACCGCTAAGCCTAACCGTAACGCTGCCTACAACCCTAACACTGACAGGAACCCTTAGTTCTAACCCCAACGCTATGCCTAACAAAAGCCCTAACTCTTCACCCTTCACCCTAACCCCTGAGCATTACCCTAACCTTTAACCGTAATCCTAATCCTAACCATTAAACCTAACCCTAGCTCTTAAAGCTAACCCTAAACCTTACCCTCATGACTAGACCTAACCCTGACACTAACCTAACATCTAACCCTAACCATAACCCCTAAAGCTAACCCTAACCTGAACCCTAAACCTAACCCTAACACTGAACCTTCACTATATCCCTAACCCCTAAGCCTAATCCTAACTGTTAACCCTCACCCTAACACTTAAACTGGACCATAACACTAAACATTAACCCTAACACTAAACTTTAACCCTAACCATAAGCCCAACACTTAACCCTAATCCTATCCCCTAACCCTAAGCCCTAACCCTAAACCTAACCCTAACCCCAACCCTAACCCTTAATCTTGACCCTTACCATTAACCCTCACACTAACCCTAATCCTAATCTTTAACCATAAAGCTAACACTGAAGCCTAACCCTGTGCCAAACGCTAAAGCCAAACCTTAACCCTAACCCTGAAACTTAACCATAAACCTAACTGTAACTGTTACACCTAACCCTAACCTCTAACCCTAACCTCTATCCCTAACCCCTAACCCTAAACCGTAACTCTAAGACCCCCACCTTAACACTAACCCTAACCCTAAACATTATCATAATCCTACCCCTAAATCTAATTCTCGGACTTCTTGCTTTCTTAGAGTTTAGAAAGCCTAAAATCCTCCCATGCCATGAGTAAAAGGGGGCTCTGCAGCTGTCTCTTGCATGAAACCAGGAGCCCATACCTAGAGTATGATAGAGTGGGTTCCCGGGGACAATCCCATCCCCCTAACCCCAGCCCCCCGCCCAGTGCAGACAGGGCCTGTACGCTAAGTATAAACACTACCCCTAACAGATAACCCTCACCCTGAACATAGCACCTGACCCTGATCCTATTGCTCACCTTAAAACATAAACCTCCCCGTAACCCTAACTTATCCCCTTATCTTAACCTTAATGCATAACACCCTGAGAAGAAGCCCTATCCCATAATTCTAATCCTAACCCCTAGCCATAACCGTAACACCTCATCCCTAATTCTAAAATGCCAACCCTAACCTTCACCCTGCCAACAACCCTAACCCTAACCCTAACCCCTAACCCTAAGCCCTCACCCTATCACTAATCTTCATCCCTAAACCGTACCGTAATCCTAACCCTAAATCTAATTCTCAGACTTGCTTTCTCAGAGTTTTGAAAGCCTACAATCCTACTAAGCCATGCATGAAAGCCCGCTCTGCCACAGTATCCTGCATGAAACCCAGAGGCCCATACACTGCGTACGATAGAGTGGGCTCCCAGCGACCATCACAGACCCCTAACTTCGCCTCCTAGTGCATACAGGGCCCGTGCCCTAAGCATAAACCCTACCCCACACCCATAACCCTAACCCAGAACATAACACCTAACCCTGATCCTACTGCTCACCTTAACACGTAAACCTCACCCTAACCCTAACTTAACCCCTTATCTTAACGATAATGCATGACACCCTGAGAACAAGCCCTATACCGTAATTCTAACCCTAACTCCTAGCCATTAACCATAACACCTAATCCCTAATTCTGAAACGCCAACCCTAACCTTAACCCTACCAACAACACTAACACTAACCCTAAAACCCTTACCCTAACCCTACGCCTAAAAATAACCCTAACCATTGATCCTTAGTCATAACCCCTAAAGCTTAACCCTAACCCTTAACGCTAATCCCAATCCTAACCATTAAACATAACCCTACTTAACCCTAACCCTAACCTATACGCTAATGCCTAGAGATCTAACCCCAACACTGACCTACAGTTAACACTAACCCTAACCCCTAATCCTAACCTTAAACCTGAACCATAAACCTAACCCTTAACCCTAACCCTATTCCTAACCCCCTAACCCTAACCCTAACTGTTAAGCCTCACCCTAACCCTTAACCCTGACTCTAACCCTAAACCTTAACCCTAACCCTGAACCCTAACCCTAAGCCTAACCCTTAACCCTAACCCTATCCCTTAACCCTAATCCCTAACCCTAACGCTAACCCCAACCCTAAACCTAACCCTGGCCCCCAACCCAGACTTAACACCTAACCCCTAACACTAACTCTAAACCTAACCACTAATCCCTAGCACCTGACCCTGACTCGAAACCTAACCCCTAACTCGAAACCCCTAACCCCAAACCTAACCCTAATTCTCACACTACTTCCATTCCCAGAGTGAAGCAAGCCTACAATACAGCCATGCCATGTGTGAGATGAGGCTCTGCCTGAGTCCTGCATGTAGGTTTTGTCCCAAGGCCCAGGGAATGATGTTGTGCTTTTGTGGTGACTCCGACCACACCCCTCTCACCGTAGATTAACCAGGTCCTGTGCCCTTAAACTGACCGCTAAATCTAAGCCCTACCACCAAACCTAACCTCTGACCCTGAACCTAAGCCCCGAGCCTAAAGCCCAACACTAACTCTAAACACTTACCCTAAATCTAATCCCTAACCCTAATGCTAACCCCTAAACGTAACTCTAACCACGAACAGTAAACCTAACCCTAACCTCTAACACAAACCCTAACACATAACTCTAACCCTAAAACTAACCCTAACCCTTAACCCTAAACCTAAACCCTAACCCTAACCCTTAACCTTAATCTTAACCGTTAACTCTCATGCTAACCTTTAATCCTAACCCTAATCCTAATCTTCAACCCTAAACCGAACACAACCCTAACCCTGTACCAAACCCTGACCCCTCATCTTAACCCTATCCGCAAACCTCAACCCCAAAACGAACTGTAAACGTTAAACCTAACAGTAACCTTAAACTGTAACCCTAAACTGTAACCCTATCCCCTCACCATAACACTACACTTCATCCTGAACCCTAACCATAATCCTAACCCTAAATCTAATTCTCAGACTTCTTGCTTTCTTAGAGTTTAGAAAGCCTGCAATCCTCCCGTGCCATGTGTGAAAGGAGGCTCTACCACTGTGTCCTGCATGAAATCCACGGGCTCATACCCAGAGTCCGATACAGTGGGTTCCCGGTGACAATCCCAGCCCCCTAACCTCCCCCCAGCCTAATGCCGACAGGGCCCGTGCGCTAAGCATAAATGATACCTTTAACAGATAACCCTAACCCTGAACATGGCACCTAACCCTGTTAATATTTCTCCCCTTAACACGTAAACCTCACCGTGAGCCTAACTTTAACCTCTTAACGTAACGTTAATGCATAACCCATTCCCTGAGAACATCCCCTATCCCATAATTCTAACCCTATCTCCTAGTCATAACTGTAACACCTAATCCCTAACCCTAATTCTCCACCGCTAAGCCTAACCGTAACGCTGCCTACAACCCTAACACTGACAGGAACCCTTAGTTCTAACCCCAACGCTATGCCTAACAAAAGCCCTAACTCTTCACCCTTCACCCTAACCCCTGAGCATTACCCTAACCTTTAACCGTAATCCTAATCCTAACCATTAAACCTAACCCTAGCTCTTAAAGCTAACCCTAAACCTTACCCTCATGACTAGACCTAACCCTGACACTAACCTAACATCTAACCCTAACCATAACCCCTAAAGCTAACCCTAACCTGAACCCTAAACCTAACCCTAACACTGAACCTTCACTATATCCCTAACCCCTAAGCCTAATCCTAACTGTTAACCCTCACCCTAACACTTAAACTGGACCATAACACTAAACATTAACCCTAACACTAAACTTTAACCCTAACCATAAGCCCAACACTTAACCCTAATCCTATCCCCTAACCCTAAGCCCTAACCCTAAACCTAACCCTAACCCCAACCCTAACCCTTAATCTTGACCCTTACCATTAACCCTCACACTAACCCTAATCCTAATCTTTAACCATAAAGCTAACACTGAAGCCTAACCCTGTGCCAAACGCTAAACCCAAACCTTAACCCTAACCCTGAAACTTAACCATAAACCTAACTGTAACTGTTACACCTAACCCTAACCTCTAACCCTAACCTCTATCCCTAACCCCTAACCCTAAACCCTAACCCTAAGACCCCCACCTTAACACTAACCCTAACCCTAAACATTATCATAATCCTACCCCTAAATCTAATTCTCGGACTTCTTGCTTTCTTAGAGTTTAGAAAGCCTAAAATCCTCCCATGCCATGAGTAAAAGGGGGCTCTGCAGCTGTCTCTTGCATGAAACCAGGAGCCCATACCTAGAGTATGATAGAGTGGGTTCCCGGGGACAATCCCATCCCCCTAACCCCAGCCCCCCGCCCAGTGCAGACAGGGCCTGTACGCTAAGTATAAACACTACCCCTAACAGATAACCCTCACCCTGAACATAGCACCTGACCCTGATCCTATTGCTCACCTTAAAACATAAACCTCCCCGTAACCCTAACTTATCCCCTTATCTTAACCTTAATGCATAACACCCTGAGAAGAAGCCCTATCCCATAATTCTAATCCTAACCCCTAGCCATAACCGTAACACCTCATCCCTAATTCTAAAATGCCAACCCTAACCTTCACCCTGCCAACAACCCTAACCCTAACCCTAACCCCTAACCCTAAGCCCTCACCCTATCACTAATCTTCATCCCTAAACCGTACCGTAATCCTAACCCTAAATCTAATTCTCAGACTTGCTTTCTCAGAGTTTTGAAAGCCTACAATCCTACTAAGCCATGCATGAAAGCCCGCTCTGCCACAGTATCCTGCATGAAACCCAGAGGCCCATACACTGCGTACGATAGAGTGGGCTCCCAGCGACCATCACAGACCCCTAACTTCGCCTCCTAGTGCATACAGGGCCCGTGCCCTAAGCATAAACCCTACCCCACACCCATAACCCTAACCCAGAACATAACACCTAACCCTGATCCTACTGCTCACCTTAACACGTAAACCTCACCCTAACCCTAACTTAACCCCTTATCTTAACGATAATGCATGACACCCTGAGAACAAGCCCTATACCGTAATTCTAACCCTAACTCCTAGCCATTAACCATAACACCTAATCCCTAATTCTGAAACGCCAACCCTAACCTTAACCCTACCAACAACACTAACACTAACCCTAAAACCCTTACCCTAACCCTACGCCTAAAAATAACCCTAACCATTGATCCTTAGTCATAACCCCTAAAGCTTAACCCTAACCCTTAACGCTAATCCCAATCCTAACCATTAAACATAACCCTACTTAACCCTAACCCTAACCTATACGCTAATGCCTAGAGATCTAACCCCAACACTGACCTACAGTTAACACTAACCCTAACCCCTAATCCTAACCTTAAACCTGAACCATAAACTTAACCCTTAACCCTAACCCTATTCCTAACCCCCTAACCCTAACCCTAACTGTTAAGCCTCACCCTAACCCTTAACCCTGACTCTAACCCTAAACCTTAACCCTAACCCTGAACCCTAACCCTAAGACTAACCCTTAACCCTAACCCTATCCCTTAACCCTAACCCCTAACCCTAACGCTAACCCCAACCCTAAACCTAACCCTGGCCCCCAACCCAGACTTAACACCTAACCCCTAACACTAACTCTAAACCTAACCACTAATCCCTAGCACCTGACCCTGACTCGAAACCTAACCCCTAACTCGAAACCCCTAACCCCAAACCTAACCCTAATTCTCACACTACTTCCATTCCCAGAGTGAAGCAAGCCTACAATACAGCCATGCCATGTGTGAGATGAGGCTCTGCCTGAGTCCTGCATGTAGGTTTTGTCCCAAGGCCCAGGGAATGATGTTGTGCTTTTGTGGTGACTCCGACCACACCCCTCTCACCGTAGATTAACCAGGTCCTGTGCCCTTAAACTGACCGCTAAATCTAAGCCCTACCACCAACCCTAACCTCTGACCCTGAACCTAAGCCCCGAGCCTAAAGCCCAACACTAATTCTAAACACTTACCCTAAATCTAATCCCTAACCCTAATGCTAACCCCTAAACGTAACTCTAACCACGAACAGTAAACCTAACCCTAACCTCTAACACAAACCCTAACACATAACTCTAACCCTAAAACTAACCCTAACCCTTAACCCTAAACCTAAACCCTAACCCTAACCCTTAACCTTAATCTTAGCCATTAACTCTCATGTTAACCTTTAATCCTAACCCTAATCCTAATCTTCAAGCCTAAACCGAACACAACCCTAACACTGTACCAAACCCTGACCCCTCATCTTAACCCTATCCGCAAACCTCAACCCCAAAACGAACTGTAACCGTTAAACCTAACAGTAACCTTAAACCGTAACCCTAATCTGTAACCCTATCCCCTCACCATAACACTACACTTCATCCTGAACCCTAATCATAATCCTAACCCTAAATCTAATTCTCAGACTTCTTGCTTTCTTAGAGTTTAGAAAGCCTGCAATCCTCCCGTGCCATGTGTGAAAGGAGGCTCTACCACTGTGTCCTGCATGAAATCCACGGGCTCATACGCAGAGTCCGATACAGTGGGTTCCCGGTGACAATCCCAGCCCCCTAACCTCCCCCCAGCCTAATGCCGACAGGGCCCGTGCGCTAAGCATAAATGAAACCTTTAACAGAGAACCCTAACCCTGAACATGGCACCTAACCCTGTTCCTATTTCTCCCCTTAACACGTAAACCTCACCGTGAGCCTAACTTTAACCTCTTAACGTAACGTTAATGCATAACCCATTCCCTGAGAACATCCCCTATCCCATAATTCTAACCCTATCTCCTAGTCATAACTGTAACACCTAATCCCTAACCCTAATTCTCCACCGCTAAGCCTAACCGTAACGCTGCCTACAACCCTAACACTGACAGGAACCCTTAGTTCTAACCCCAACGCTATGCCTAACAAAAGCCCTAACTCTTCACCCTTCACCCTAACCCCTGAGCATTACCCTAACCTTTAACCGTAATCCTAATCCTAACCATTAAACCTAACCCTAGCTCTTAAAGCTAACCCTAAACCTTACCCTCATGACTAGACCTAACCCTGACACTAACCTAACATCTAACCCTAACCATAACCCCTAAAGCTAACCCTAACCTGAACCCTAAACCTAACCCTAACACTGAACCTTCACTATATCCCTAACCCCTAAGCCTAATCCTAACTGTTAACCCTCACCCTAACACTTAAACTGGACCATAACACTAAACATTAACCCTAACACTCAACTTTAACCCTAACCATAAGCCCAACACTTAACCCTAATCCTATCCCCTAACCCTAAGCCCTAACCCTAAACCTAACCCTAACCCCAACCCTAACCCTTAATCTTGACCCTTACCATTAACCCTCACACTAACCCTAATCCTAATCTTTAACCATAAAGCTAACACTGAAGCCTAACCCTGTGCCAAACGCTAAACCCAAACCTTAACCCTAACCCTGAAACTTAACCAAAAACCTAACTGTAACTGTTACACCTAACACTAACCTCTAACCCTAACCCCTAACCCTAAGACCCCAACTTAACCCTAACCCTAACCCTAAACATTATCATAATCCTACCCCTAAATCTAATTCTCGGACTTCTTGCTTTCTTAGAGTTTAGAAAGCCTAAAATCCTCCCATGCCATGAGTAAAAGGGGGCTCTGCAGCTCTCTCTTGCATGAAACCAGGAGCCCATACCTAGAGTATGATAGAGTGGGTTCCCGGGGACAATCCCATTCCCCTAACCCCAGCCCCCCGCCCAGTGCAGACAGGGCCTGTACGCTAAGTATAAACACTACCCCTAACAGATAACCCTCACCCTGAACATAGCACCTGACCCTGATCCTATTGCTCACCTTAAAACATAAACCTCCCCGTAACCCTAACTTATCCCCTTATCTTAACCTTAATGCATAACACCCTGAGAAGAAGCCCTATCCCATAATTCTAATCCTAACCCCTAGCCATAACCGTAACATCTCATCCCTAATTCTAAAATGCCAACCCTAACCTTCACCCTGCCAACAACCCTAACCCTAACCCTAACCCCTAACCCTAAGCCCTCACCCTATCGCTAATCTTCATCCCTAAACCGTACCGTAATCCTAACCCTAAATCTAATTCTCAGACTTGCTTTCTCAGAGTTTTGAAAGCCTGCAATCCTACTAAGCCATGCATGAAAGCCCGCTCTGCCACAGTGTCCTGCATGAAACCCAGAGGCCCATACACTGCGTACGATAGAGTGGGCTCCCAGCGACCATCACAGACCCCTAACTTCGCCTCCTAGTGCATACAGGGCCCGTGCCCTAAGCATAAACCCTACCCCACACCCATAACCCTAACCCAGAACATAACACCTAACCCTGATCCTATTGCTCACCTTAACACGTAAACCTCACCCTAACCCTAACTTAACCCCTTATCTTAACGATAATGCATGACACCCTGAGAACAATGCCTATACCGTAATTCTAACCCTAACTCCTAGCCGTAACCATAACACCTAATCCCTAATTCTGAAACGCCAACCCTAACCTTAACCCTACCAACAACACTAACACTAACCCTAAAACCCTTACCCTAACCCTACGCCTAAAAATAACCCTAACCATTGATCCTTAGTCATAACCCCTAAAGCTTAACCCTAACCCTTAACGCTAATCCCAATCCTAACCATTAAACATAACCCTACTTAACCCTAACCCTAACCTATACGCTAATGCCTAGAGATCTAACCCCAACACTGACCTACAGTTAACACTAACCCTAACCCCTAATCCTAACCTTAAACCTGAACCATAAACTTAACCCTTAACCCTAACCCTATTCCTAACCCCCTAACCCTAACCCTAACTGTTAAGCCTCACCCTAACCCTTAACCCTGACTCTAACCCTAAACCTTAACCCTAACCCTGAACCCTAACCCTAAGACTAACCCTTAACCCTAACCCTATCCCTTAACCCTAACCCCTAACCCTAACGCTAACCCCAACCCTAAACCTAACCCTGGCCCCCAACCCAGACTTAACACCTAACCCCTAACACTAACTCTAAACCTAACCACTAATCCCTAGCACCTGACCCTGACTCGAAACCTAACCCCTAACTCGAAACCCCTAACCCCAAACCTAACCCTAATTCTCACACTACTTCCATTCCCAGAGTGAAGCAAGCCTACAATACAGCCATGCCATGTGTGAGATGAGGCTCTGCCTGAGTCCTGCATGTAGGTTTTGTCCCAAGGCCCAGGGAATGATGTTGTGCTTTTGTGGTGACTCCGACCACACCCCTCTCACCGTAGATTAACCAGGTCCTGTGCCCTTAAACTGACCGCTAAATCTAAGCCCTACCACCAACCCTAACCTCTGACCCTGAACCTAAGCCCCGAGCCTAAAGCCCAACACTAATTCTAAACACTTACCCTAAATCTAATCCCTAACCCTAATGCTAACCCCTAAACGTAACTCTAACCACGAACAGTAAACCTAACCCTAACCTCTAACACAAACCCTAACACATAACTCTAACCCTAAAACTAACCCTAACCCTTAACCCTAAACCTAAACCCTAACCCTAACCCTTAACCTTAATCTTAGCCATTAACTCTCATGTTAACCTTTAATCCTAACCCTAATCCTAATCTTCAAGCCTAAACCGAACACAACCCTAACACTGTACCAAACCCTGACCCCTCATCTTAACCCTATCCGCAAACCTCAACCCCAAAACGAACTGTAACCGTTAAACCTAACAGTAACCTTAAACCGTAACCCTAATCTGTAACCCTATCCCCTCACCATAACACTACACTTCATCCTGAACCCTAATCATAATCCTAACCCTAAATCTAATTCTCAGACTTCTTGCTTTCTTAGAGTTTAGAAAGCCTGCAATCCTCCCGTGCCATGTGTGAAAGGAGGCTCTACCACTGTGTCCTGCATGAAATCCACGGGCTCATACGCAGAGTCCGATACAGTGGGTTCCCGGTGACAATCCCAGCCCCCTAACCTCCCCCCAGCCTAATGCCGACAGGGCCCGTGCGCTAAGCATAAATGAAACCTTTAACAGAGAACCCTAACCCTGAACATGGCACCTAACCCTGTTCCTATTTCTCCCCTTAACACGTAAACCTCACCGTGAGCCTAACTTTAACCTCTTAACGTAACGTTAATGCATAACCCATTCCCTGAGAACATCCCCTATCCCATAATTCTAACCCTATCTCCTAGTCATAACTGTAACACCTAATCCCTAACCCTAATTCTCCACCGCTAAGCCTAACCGTAACGCTGCCTACAACCCTAACACTGACAGGAACCCTTAGTTCTAACCCCAACGCTATGCCTAACAAAAGCCCTAACTCTTCACCCTTCACCCTAACCCCTGAGCATTACCCTAACCTTTAACCGTAATCCTAATCCTAACCATTAAACCTAACCCTAGCTCTTAAAGCTAACCCTAAACCTTACCCTCATGACTAGACCTAACCCTGACACTAACCTAACATCTAACCCTAACCATAACCCCTAAAGCTAACCCTAACCTGAACCCTAAACCTAACCCTAACACTGAACCTTCACTATATCCCTAACCCCTAAGCCTAATCCTAACTGTTAACCCTCACCCTAACACTTAAACTGGACCATAACACTAAACATTAACCCTAACACTAAACTTTAACCCTAACCATAAGCCCAACACTTAACCCTAATCCTATCCCCTAACCCTAAGCCCTAACCCTAAACCTAACCCTAACCCCAACCCTAACCCTTAATCTTGACCCTTACCATTAACCCTCACACTAACCCTAATCCTAATCTTTAACCATAAAGCTAACACTGAAGCCTAACCCTGTGCCAAACGCTAAACCCAAACCTTAACCCTAACCCTGAAACTTAACCAAAAACCTAACTGTAACTGTTACACCTAACACTAACCTCTAACCCTAACCCCTAACCCTAAGACCCCAACTTAACCCTAACCCTAACCCTAAACATTATCATAATCCTACCCCTAAATCTAATTCTCGGACTTCTTGCTTTCTTAGAGTTTAGAAAGCCTAAAATCCTCCCATGCCATGAGTAAAAGGGGGCTCTGCAGCTCTCTCTTGCATGAAACCAGGAGCCCATACCTAGAGTATGATAGAGTGGGTTCCCGGGGACAATCCCATTCCCCTAACCCCAGCCCCCCGCCCAGTGCAGACAGGGCCTGTACGCTAAGTATAAACACTACCCCTAACAGATAACCCTCACCCTGAACATAGCACCTGACCCTGATCCTATTGCTCACCTTAAAACATAAACCTCCCCGTAACCCTAACTTATCCCCTTATCTTAACCTTAATGCATAACACCCTGAGAAGAAGCCCTATCCCATAATTCTAATCCTAACCCCTAGCCATAACCGTAACATCTCATCCCTAATTCTAAAATGCCAACCCTAACCTTCACCCTGCCAACAACCCTAACCCTAACCCTAACCCCTAACCCTAAGCCCTCACCCTATCGCTAATCTTCATCCCTAAACCGTACCGTAATCCTAACCCTAAATCTAATTCTCAGACTTGCTTTCTCAGAGTTTTGAAAGCCTGCAATCCTACTAAGCCATGCATGAAAGCCCGCTCTGCCACAGTGTCCTGCATGAAACCCAGAGGCCCATACACTGCGTACGATAGAGTGGGCTCCCAGCGACCATCACAGACCCCTAACTTCGCCTCCTAGTGCATACAGGGCCCGTGCCCTAAGCATAAACCCTACCCCACACCCATAACCCTAACCCAGAACATAACACCTAACCCTGATCCTATTGCTCACCTTAACACGTAAACCTCACCCTAACCCTAACTTAACCCCTTATCTTAACGATAATGCATGACACCCT
>NW_027182817.1:592500-612500 GCF_041146395.1 Eulemur rufifrons
TAAACCTTACCCTCATGACTAGACCTAACCCTGACACTAACCTAACACCTAACCCTAACCAGAACCCCTAAAGCTAACCCTGAACCCTATCCCTAACCCCAGCAGTAAACTTTAACCCTAAACCTAAGCCCAACCCGTAACCCTAATCCTATCCTTTTACCCTAAAACTAACCCCTAAACCTAACCCCTATACCTCACCCTAACTCTAACCCCCATCCTAATTCTAACCATACCCCTTCATAAAACACTAACTCCTAACCGCTAACCCTAACACTAACCAAAAACCCTAATCACTAATCCCTAACCCTAACGCTTAACCTTTACCCTAACCGTTAACCCTCACCCTAAATCTTAACAGTGACCCTAACCTTAACCTTTAACTCTAAGCCTAACCCTTAACACTACAGGAAGGAAGACCCTTAATGCTAATGGGATCCCTTATCCCTAACCCTAACACTACAGCTAAAAATAACCCTAACCTTGGATCCTTAAACCCAACCCCTAACACTTACTTTAACCCCAAACCCTAACCCTAATCCTAAGCATTAAACCTAACCCTATCTCTTAACCCTAACGCTAGCCCTTACCCTAACGCCTAGATCTAACCCTAAATCTAACCTACCGCCTAATCCTAACCTTAAGCCCTAATGCTAACACTAACCCTGAACCCTCAACCTACCCGTAACCCTTAACACTAACCCTATCCGTGAACCTTAACCCTGACCCTAACCATTACCCGCACCCAAGCATTTAACCCTGATTCTAACCCTATTCCTTAATGATAAACCTAACACTAAACCCTAACCCTAAGCCCAACACTTAACCCTAATCCTATCCCTTAACCCTAACCCTTACCCTAATGCTACCCCTTAAACGTAACCCTAACCGTGACCAGTAAACCTAACCCTAACCTCTGACACAAACCATAGCACATAACTCTAACCCTATAACTAACCCTAACCCTAACCCTAACCCTAAACCCTAACACTTAACCTTAACACTAAGCGTTAACTCTCACGCTAACCTTTAATCCTAACCCTAATCCTAATCTTCAACCCTAAACCTAACACTTAACCCTAACGCTGTACCAAACCCTAACCCCTCATCTTAACCCTAACCGTAAACCTCAACCCTAAACCAAAGTGTAACTGTTAAACCTAAGAGTAACCTTTAACCCTAACCCTAAGCCCTAACCCTAAGCCCTCACCCTAACACTAAACTTCATCCTTAACCCTAACCATAATCCTACCCCTAAATCTAATTCTCAGACTTCTTGCTTTCTTAGAGTTTAGAAAGCCTGCAATCCTCCCATGCCATGCGTGAAAGGAGGCTCTACCACTGTGTCCTGCATGAAACCCACGGGCCCATACCCAGAGTATGATAGAGTGGGTTCCCGGGTACAATCCCAGCCCCCTAAACTCCTCCCGCCCGCCTAATGCAGACAGGGCCCGTGCAGTAAGCATAAACAATACCTTTAACAGATAACCCTAACTCTGAACATAACACCCAACCCTGTTCTTATTTCTCCCCTTAACACGTAAACCTCACCGTGCGCCTAACTTTAACCTCTTATCCTAACTTTAATGCATAACCCATTTCCTGAGAACAACCCCTATCCCATAATTCTAACCCTATCTCGTAGTCATCACTGTGACACCTAATCCCTAACCCTAATTCTAATCCGCTAACCCAACCGTAACCCTACCTACAACCCTAACACTGACAGTAACCCTTACTTCTAACCCCAACGCTATGCCTAACAAAAACCCTAACCCTTGACCCTAACACTTCACCCTAACCCCTAAGCCTTACCCTAACCCTTAACCCTAATCCTAATCCTAACCATTAAACCTAACCCTAGCTCTTAAAGCTAACCCTAAACCTTACCCTCACGACTAGACCTAACCCTGACACTAACCTAACACCTAACCCTAAACAGAACCCCTAAAGCTAACCCTGAACCCTATCCCTAACCCTAGCAGTAAACTTTAACCCTAAACCTAAGCCCAACCCGTAACCCTAATCCTATCCTTTTACCCTAAAACTAACCCCTATACCTCACCCTAACTCTAACCCCAATCCTAATTCTAACCATACCCCTTCATAAAACACTAACTCTTAACCGCTAACCCTAACACTAACCAAAAACCCTAATCACTAATCCCTAACCCTAATGCTTAACATTTAACCTAAGCGTTAACCCTCACCCTAAATCTTAACACTGACCCTAACCTTCACCTTTAACTCTAAGCCTAACCCTTAACCCTACAGGAAGGAAGACCCTTAATGCTAATGGGATCCCTTATCCCTAACCCTAACACTACAGCTAAAAATAACCCTAACCTTTGATCCTTAAACCTAACCCCTAACACTTACTTTAACCCCAAACCCTAACCCTAATCCTAAGCATTAAACCTAACCCTATCTCTTAACCCTAACGCTAGCCCTTACCCTAAGGCCTAGATCTAACCCTAAATCTAACCTACCGCCTAATCCTAACCTTAAGCCCTAATGCTAACACTAACCCTGAACCCTAAACCTACCCGTAACCCTTAACACTAACCCTATCCGTGAACCTTAACCCTGACCCTAATCATTACAAGCACCCAAGCATTTAACGCTGACCCTAACCCTAATCCTTAATGCTATCCCTAACACTAAACCCTAACCCTAAGCCCAACACTTAACCCTAATCCTATCCCTTAACCCTAACCCTAACCCTAATGCTACCCCCTAAACGTAACCCGAACCGTCATCAGTAAACCTAACCCTAACCTCTAACACAAACCATAGCACATAACTCTAACCCTAAAACTAACCCTAACCCTAACCCTAACCCTAAACCCTAACTCTTAACCTTAACCCTAAGCGTTAACTCTCACGCTATCCTTTAATCCTAACCCTAATCCTAATCTTCAACCCTAAACCTAACACTTAACCCTAACCCTGTACCAAACCCTAACCCCTCATCTTAACCCTAACCGTAAACCTCAACCCTAATCCAAAGTGTAACCGTTAAACCTAAGAGTAACCTTTAACACTAACCCTAATCCCTAACCCTAAGCCCTCACCCTAACACTAAACTTCATCCTTAACCCTAACCGTAATCCTAACCGTAAATCTAATTCTCAGAGTTCTAGCTTTCTTAGAGTTTAGAAAGCCTGCAATCCTTCCATGCCATGCGTGAAAGGAGGCTCTACCACTGTGTCCTGCATGAAACCCACGGGCCCATACCCAGAGTATGATAGAGTGGGTTCCCGGGTACAATCCCAGCCCCCTAAAGTCCCCCCGCCCGCCTAATGCAGACAGGGCTCGTGCGCTAAGCATAAACAATACCTTTGACAGGTAACCCTAACCCTGAACATAACACCCAACCCTGTTCCTATTTCTCCCCTTAACACGTAAACCTCACCGTGCGCCTAACTTTAACCTCTTATCCTAACGTTAATGCATAACCCATTTCCTGAGAACAACCCCTATCCCATAATTCTAACCCTATCTCGTAGTCATCACTGTGACACCTAATCCCTAACCCTAATTCTAAACCGCTAACCCTAACCGTAACCCTACCTACAACCCTAACACTGACAGTAACCCTTACTTCTAACCCCAACGCTATGCCTAACAAAAACCCTAACCCTTGACCCTAACCCTTCACCCTAACCCCTAAGCCTTACCCTAACCCTTAACCCTAGTCCTAATCCTAACCGTTAAACCTAACCCTAGCTCTTAAATCTAACCCTAAACCTTACCCTCAAGACTAGACCTAACCCTGACACTAACCTAACACCTAACCCAAACCAGAACCCCTAAAGCTAACCCTGAACCCTATCCCTAACCCTAGCAGTAAACTTTAACCCTAAACCTAAGCCCAACCCGTAACCCTAATCCTATCCTTTTACCCTAAAACTAACCCCAAAACCTAACCCCTATACCTCACCCTAACTCTAACCCCAATCCTAATTCTAACCATACCCCTTCATAAAACACTAACTCCTAACCGCTAACACTAACACTAACCAAAAAGCCTAATCACTAATCCCTAACCCTAACGCTTAACCTTTACCCTAACCGTTAACCCTCACCCTACATCTTAACACTGACCCTAACCTTAACCTTTAACTCTAAGCCTAACCCTTAACCCTACAGTAAGGAAGACCCTTAATGCTAATGGGATCCCTTATCCCTAACCCTAACACTACAGCTAAATATAACCCTAACCTTTGATCCTTAAACCTAACCCCTAACTCTTCCTTTAATCCCAAACCCTAACCCTAATCCTAAGCATTAAACCTAACCCTATCTCTTAACCCTAACGCAGCCCTTACCCTAAGGCCTAGATCTAACCCTAAATCTAACCTTCCGCCTAATCCTAACCTTAAGCCCTAATGCTAACACTAACCCTGAACCCTAAACCTACCCGTAACCCTTAACACTAACCCTATCCGTGAACCTTAACCCTGACCCTAACCATTACACGCACCCAAGCATTTAACCCTGACCCTAACCCTAATCCTTAATGCTAACCCTAACACTAAACCCTAACCCTAAGCCCAACACTTAACCCTAATCTTATCCCTTAACCCTAACCCTAACCCTAATGCTAACCCCTAAACGTAACCCTAACCGTGACCAGTAAACCTAACCCTAACCTCTAACACAAACCATAGCACATAACTCTAACCCTAAAACTAACCCTAACCCTAACCCTAAACCCTAAACCCTAACTCTTAACCTTAACCATAAGCGATAACTCTCACGCTAACCTTTAACCCTAACCCTAATCCTAATCTTCAACCCTAAACCTAACACTTAACCCTAACCCTCTACCAAACCCTAACCCCTCATCTTAACCCTAAACGTAAACCTCAACCCTAAACCAAAGTGTAGCCGTGAAATCTAAGAGTAACCTTTGACCCTAACCCTAATCCCTAACCCTAAGCCCTCAACCTAACACTAAACCTCATCCTTAACACTAACCATAATCCTAACCCTAAATCTAATTCTCAGACTTCTTGCTTTCTTAGAGTTTAGAAAGCCTGCAATCCTCCCATGCCATGCGGGAAAGGAGGCTCTACCACTGTGTCCTGCATGAAACCCACGGGCCCATACCCAGAGTATGATAGAGTGGGTTCCCGGGTACAATCCCAGCCCCCTAAACTCCCCCTGCCCGCCTAATGCAGACAGGGCCCGTGCGCTAAGCATAAACAATACCTTTAACAGATAACCCTAACCCTGAACATAACACCCAACCCTGTTCCTATTTCTCCCCTTAACACGTAAACCTCACCGTGCGCCTAACTTTAACCTCTTATCCTAACGTTAATGCATAACCCATTTCCTGAGAACAACCCCTATCCCATAATTCTAACCCTATCTCCTAGTCATCACTGTGACACCTAATCCCTAACCCTAATTCTAAACCGCTAACCCTAACCGTAACCCTACCTACAACCCTAACACTGACAGTAACCCTTACTTCTAACCCCAACGCTATACCTAACAAAAACCCTAACCCTTGACCCTAACCCTTCATCCTAACCCCTAAGCCTTACCCTAACCCTTAACCCTAATCCTAATCCTAACCATTAAACCTAACCCTAGCTCTTAAAGCTAACCCTAAACCTTACCCTCACGACTAGACCTAACCCTGACACTAACCTAACACCTAACCCTAACCAGAACCCCTAAAGCTAACCCTGAACCCTATCCCTAACCCTAGCAGTAAACTTTAACCCTAAACCTAAGCCCAACCCGTAACCCTAATCCTATCCTTTTACCCTAAAACTAACCCCTAAACCTAACCCCTATACCTCACCCTAACTCTAACCCCAATCCTAATTCTAACCATACCCCTTCATAAAACACTAACTCCTAACCGCTAACCCTAACACTAACCAAAAACCCTAATCACTAATCCCTAAACCTAACGCTTAACCTTTACCCTGACCGTTAACCCTCACCCTAAATCTTAACACTGACCCTAACCTTAACCTTTAACTCTAAGCCTAACACTTAACCCTACAGTAAGGAAGACCCTTAATGCTAATGGGATCCCTTATCCCTAACCCTAACACTACAGCTAAAAATAACCCTAACCTTTGATCCTTAAACCTAACCCCTAACACTTACTTTAACCCCAAACCCTAACCCTAATCCTAAGCATTAAACCTAACCCTATCTCTTAACCCTAACGCTAGCCCTTACCCTAACGCCTAGATCTAACCCTAAATCTAACCTACCGACTAATCCTAACCTTAAGCCCTAATGCTAACACTAACCCTGAACCCTAAACCTACCCGTAACCCTTAACACTAACCCTATCCGTGAACCTTATCCCTGACCCTAACCATTACCCGCACCCAAGCATTTAACCCTGACCCTAACCCTAATCCTTAATGCTAACCTTAACACTAAACCCTAACCCTAAGCCCAACACTTAACCCTAATCCTATCCCTTAACCCTAACCCTAACCCTAACCCTAATGCTAACCCCTAAACGTAACCCTATCCATGACCAGTTAACCTAACCCTAACCTCTAACACAAACCATAGCACATAACTCTAACCCTAAAACTAACCCTAACCCTAACCCTAAACCCTAACTCTTAACCTTAACCCTAAGCGTTAACTCTCACGCTAACCTTTAATCCTAACCCTAATCCTAATCTTCAACCCTAAACCTAACACTTAACCCTAACCCTGTACCAAACCCTAACCCCTCTTCTTAACCCTAACCGTAAACCTCAACCCTAAACCAAAGTGTAACCGTTAAACCTAAGAGTAACCTTTAACCCTAACCCTAATCCCTAACCCTAAGCCCTCAACCTAACACTAAATTCATCATTAACCCTAACCAGAATCCTAACCCTAAATCTAATTCTCAGACTTCTTGCTTTCTTAGAGTTTAGAAAGCCTGCAATCCTCCCATGCCATGCGTGAAAGGAGGCTCTACCACTGTGTCCTGCATGAAACCCACGGGCCCATACCCAGAGTATGATAGAGTGGGTTCCCGGGTACAATCCCAGCCCCCTAAACTCCTCCCGCCCGCCTAATGCAGACAGGGCCCGTGCGCTAAGCATAAACAATACCTTTAACAGATAACCCTAACCCTGAACATAACAACTCAACCCTGTTCCTATTTCTCCCCTTAACACGTAAACCTCACCGTGCGCCTAACTTTAACCTCTTACCCTAAAGTTAATGCATAATCCATTTCCTGAGAACAACCGCATCCCATAATTCTAACCCTATCTCCTAGTCATCACTGTGACACCTAATCCCTAACCCTAATTCTAAACCGCTAACCCTAACCGTAACCCTACCTACAACCCTAACACTGACAGTAACCCTTACTTCTAACCCCAACGCTATGCCTAACAAAAACCCTAACCCTTGACCCTAACCCTTCACCCTAACCCCTAAGCCTTACCCTAACCCTTAACCCTAATCCTAATCCTAACCATTAAACCTAACCCTAGCTCTTAAAGCTAACCCTAAACCTTACCCTCACGACTAGACCTAACTCTGACACTAACCTAACACCTAACCCTAACCAGAACCCCTAAAGCTAACCCTGAACCCTATCCCTAACCCCAGCAGTAAACTTTAACCCTAAACCTAAGCCCAACCCGTAACCCTAATCCTATCCTTTTACCCTAAAACTAACCCCTAAACCTAACCCCTATACCTCACCCTAACTCTAACCCCAATCCTAATTCTAAACATACCCCTTCATAAAACACTAACTCCTAACCGCTAACCCTAACACTAACCAAAATCCCTAATCACTAATCCCTAACCCTAACGCTTAACCTTTACCCTAACCGTTAACCATCACCCTAAATCTTAACCCTGACCCTAACCTTAACCTTTAACTCTAAGCCTAACCCTTAACCCTACAGTAAGGAAGACCCTTAATGCTAATGGGATGCCCCTTATCCCTAACCCTAACACTACAGCTAAAAATAACCCTAACTTTGGATCCTTAAACCTAACCCCTAACACTTACTTTAACCCCAAACCCTAACCCTAATCCTAAGCATTAAACCTAACCCTATATCTTAACCTTAACGCTAGCCCTTACCCTAACGCCTAGATCTAACCCTAAATCTAACCTACCGCCTAATCCTAACCTTAAGCCCTAATGCTAACACTAACGCTGAACCCTAAACCTATCCGTAACCCTTAACACTAACCCTATCCATGAACCTTAACCCTGACCCTAACCATTACCCGCACCCAAGCATTTAACCCTGACCCTAACCCTAATCCTTAATGCTAACCTTAACACTAAACCCTAACCCTAAGCCCAACACTTAACCCTAATCCTATCCCTTAACCTTAACCCTAACACTAACCCTAATGCTAACCCCTAAACTTAACCCTAACCATGACCAGTAAACCTAACCCTAACCTCTAACACAAACCATAGCACATAACTCTAACCCTAAAACTAACCCTAACCCTAACCCTAAACCCTAACTCTTAACCTTAACCCTAAGCGTTAACTCTCACGCTAACCTTTAATCCTAACCCTAATCCTAATCTTCAACCCTAAACCTAACACTTAACCCTAACCCTGTACCAAACCCTAACCCCTCATCTTAACCCTAACCGTAAACCTCAACCCTAAACCAAAGTGTAACCGTTAAACCTAAGAGTAACCTTTAACCCTAACCCTAATCCCTAACCCTAAGCCCTCACCCTAACACTAAATTCATCATTAACCCTAACCAGAATCCTAACCCTAAATCTAATTCTCAGACTTCTTGCTTTCTTAGAGTTTAGAAAGCCTGCAATCCTCCCATGCCATGCGTGAAAGGAGGCTCTACCACTGTGTCCTGCATGAAACCCACGGGCCCATACCCAGAGTATGATAGAGTGGGTTCCCGGGTACAATCCCTGCCCCCCTAAACCCCCCGCCCGCCTAATGCAGACAGGGCCCGTGCGCTAAGCATAAACAATACCTTTAACAGATAACCCTAACCCTCAACATAACACCCAACCCTGTTCCTATTTCTCCCCTTAACACGTCAACCTCACCCGTGCGCCTAACTTTAACCTCTTATCCTAACGTTAATGCATAACCCATTTCCTGAGAACAACCCCTATCCCATAATTCTAACCCTATCTCCTAGTCATCACTGTGACACCTAATCCCTAACCCTAATTCTAAACCGCTAACCCTAACCGTAACCCTACCTACAACCCTAACACTGACAGTAACCCTTACTTCTAACCCCAACGCTATGCCTAACAAAAACCCTAACCCTTGACCCTAACCCTTCAACCTAACCCCTAAGCCTTACCCGAACCCTTAACCCTAATCCTAATCCTAACCATTAAACCTAACCCTACCTCTTAAAGCTAACCCTAAACCTTACCCTCACGACTACACCTACCCTGACACTAACCTAACACCTAACCCTAACCAGAACCCCTAAAGCTAACCCTGAACCCTATCCCTAACCCCAGCAGTAAACTTTAACCCTAAACCTAAGCCCAACCCGTAACCCTAATCCTATCCTTTTACCCTAAAACTAACCCCTAAACCTAACCCCTATACCTCACCCTAACTCTAACCCCAATCCTAATTCTAACCATACCCCTTCATAAAACACTAACTCCTAACCGCTAACCCTAACACTAACCAAAAACCCTAACACTAATCCCTAACCCTAACGCTTAACCTTTACCCTAACCGTTAACCCTCACCTTAAATTTTAACACTGACCCTAACCTTAACCTTTAACTCTAAGCCTAACACTTAACCCTACAGGAAGGAAGACCCTTAATGCTAATGGGATCCCTTATCCCTAACCCTAACACTACAGCTAAAAATAACCCTAACCTTGGATCCTTAAACCTAACTCCTAACACTTACTTTAACCCCAAACCCTAACCCTAATCCTAAGCATTAAACCTAACCCTATCTCTTAACCCTAACGCTAGCCCTTACCCTAACGCCTAGATCTAACCCTAAATCTAACCTACCGCCTAATCCTAACCTTAAGCCCTAATGCTAACACTAACCCTGAACCCAAAACCTACCCGTAACCCTTAACACTAACCCTATCAGTGAACCTTAACCCTGACCCTAACCATTACCCGCACCCAAGCATTTAACCCTGATTCTAACCCTAATCCTTAATGATAAACCTAACCCTAAACCCTAACCCTAAGCCCAACACTTAACCCTAATCCTATCCCTTAAACCTAACCCTAACCCTAATGCTACCCCCTAAACGTAACCCTAACCGTGACCAGTAAACCTAACCCTAACCTCTGACACAAACCATAGCACATAACTCTAACCCTAAAACTAATCCTAACACTAACCCTAAACCCTAACTCATTACCTTAACCCTAAGCGTTAACTCTCACGCTAACCTTTAATCCTAACCCTAATTCTAATCTTCAACCCTAAACCTAACATTTTACACTAACCCTGTACCAAACCCTAACCCCTCATCTTAACCCTAACCGTAAACCTCAACCCTAAACCAAAGTGTAACCGTTAAACCTAAGAGTAACCTTTAACCCTAACCCTAACCCTAACCCTATCTCTTAACCCTAACGCTAGCCCTTACCCTAACGCCTAGATCTAACCCTAAATCTAACCTCCCGCCTAATCCTAACCTTAAGCCCTAATGCTAACACTAACCCTGAACCCTAAACCTACCCGTAACCCTTAACACTAACCCTATCCGTGAACCTAAACCCTGACCCTATCCATTACCCGCACCCAAGCATTTAACCCTGACCCTAACCCTAATCCTTAATGCTAACCCTAACACTAAACCCTAACCCTAAGCCCAACACTTAACCCTAATCCTATCCCTTAACCCTAAACCTAACCCTGACCCTAATGCTAACCCCTAAACGTAACCCTAACCGTGACCAGTAAACCTAACCCTAACCTCTAACACAAACCATAGCACATAACTCTAACCCTAAAACTAACCCTAACCCTAACCCTAACCCCTAACTCATAACCTTAACACTAAGCGTTTACTCTCATGCTAACCTTTAATCCTAACCCTAATCCTAATCTTCAACCCTAAACCTAACACTTAACCCTAACCCTGTACCAAACCCTAATCCCTCATCTTAACCCTAACCGTAAACCTCAACCCTAAACCAAAGTGTAACCGTTAAACCTAAGAGTAACCTTTAACCCTAACCCTATTCCCTAACCCTAAGCCCTCACCCTAACACTAAACTTCATCCTTAACCCTAACCAGAATCCTAACCCTAAATCTAATTCTCAGACTTCTTGCTTTCTTAGGGTTTAGAAAGCCTGCAATCCTCCCATGCCATGCGTGAAAGGAGGCTTTACCACTGTGTCCTGCATGAAACCCACGGGCCCATACCCAGAGTATGATAGAGTGGGTTCCCGGGTACAATCCCAGCCCCCTAAACTACCCCCGCCCGCCTAATGCAGACAGGGCCCGTGCGCTAAGCATAAACAATACCTTTAACAGATAACCCTAACCCTGAAAATAACACCCAACCCTGTTCCTATTTCTCCCCTTAACACGTAAACCTCACCGTGCGCCTAACTTAAACCTCTTATCCTAACGTTAATGCATAATCCATTTCCTGAGAACAACCCCTATCCCATAATTCTAACCCTATCTCATTGTCATCACTGTGACACCTAATCCCTAACCCTAATTCTAAACTGCTAACCCTAACCGTAACCCTACCAACAACCCTAACACTGACAGTAACCCGTATTTCTAACCCCAACGCTATGCCTAACAAAAACCCTAACCCTTGACCCTAACCCTTCACCCTAACCCCTAAGCCTTACCCTAACCCTTAACCCTAATCCTAATCCTAACCATTAAACCTAACCCTAGCTCTTAAAGCTAACCCTAAACCTTACCCTCACGACTAGACCTAACCCTGAGACTAACCTAACACCTAACCCTAACCAGAAACCCTAAAGCTAACCCTGAACCCTGTCCCTAACCCTAGCAGTAAACTTTAACCCTAAACCTAAGCCTAAACCGTAACCCTAATCCTATCCTTTTACCCTAAAACTAACCCCTAAACCTAACCCCTATACCTCACCCTAACTCTAACCCCAATCCTAATTCTAACCATACCCCTTCATAAAACACTAACTAATAACCGCTAACCCTAACACTAACCAAAAACCCTAATCACTATTCCCTAACCCTAACGCTTAACCTTTACCCTAACCGTTAACCCTCACCCTAAATCTTAACACTGACCCTAACCTTAACCTTTAACTCTAAGCCTAACCCTTAACCCTACAGTAAGGAAGACCCTTAATGCTAATGGGATCGCTTATCCCTAACCCTAAAACTACAGCTAAAAATAATCCTAACCTTTGATCCTTAAACCTAACCCCTAACAGTTACTTTAACCCCAAACCTTAACCGTAATCCTAAGCATTAAACCTAACCCTATCTCTTAACCCTTACGCTAGCCCTTACCCTAACGCCTAGATCTAACCCTAAATCTAACCTACCGCCTAATCCTAACCTTAAGACCTAATGCTAACTCTAACCCTAAACCCTCAACCTACAAGTAACCCTTAACACTAACCCTATCCGTGAACCTTTACCCTGACCCTAACCATTCACCGCACCCAAGCATTTAACCCTGACCCTAACCCTAATCCTTAATGCTAACCTTAACACTAAACCCTAACCCTAAGCCCAACACTTAACCCTAATCCTATTCCTTAACCCTAACCCTAACCCTAATGCTACCCCCTAAATGTAACCCTAACCGTGACCAGTAAACCTAACCCTAACCTCTAACACAAACCATAGCACATAACTCTAACCCTAAAACTAACCCTAACACTAGCTCTTAAAGCTAACCCTAAACCTTACCCTCACCACTAGACCTAACCCTGACACTAACCTAACACGTAACCCTAACCAGAACCCCTAAAGCTAACCCTGAACCCTATCCCTAACCCTAGCAGTAAACTTTAACCCTAAACCTAAGCCCAACCCGTAACCCTAATCCTATCCTTTTACCCTAAAACTAACCCCTAAACCTAACCCCTATACCTCACCCTAACTCTAACCCCCATCCTAATTCTAACCATACCCCTTCATAAAACACTAACTCCTAACCGCTAACCCTAACACTAACCAAAAACCCTAATCACTAATCCCTAACCCTAACGCTTAACCTTTACCCTGTTAACCCTCACCCTAAATCTTAACCCTGTCCTAACCTCAACCTTTAACTCTAAGCCTAACCCTTAACCCTACAGTAAGGAAGACCCTTAATGCTAATGGGATCCCTTATCCCTAACCCTAACACTACAGCTAAAAATAACCCTAACCTTGGATCCTTAAACCTAACCCCTAACACTTACTTTAACCCCAAACCCTAACCCTAATCCTAAGCATTAAACCTAACCCTATCTCTTAATCCTAACGCTAGCCCTTACCCTAACGCCTAGATCTAACCCTAAATCTAACCTACCGCCTAATCCTAACCTTAAGCCCTAATGCTAACACTAACCCTGAACCCTCAACCTACACGTAACCCTTAACACTAACCCTATCCGTGAACCTTCACCCTGACCCTAACCATTACCCGCACCCAAGCATTTAACCCTGACCCTAACCCTAATCCTTAATGCTAACCCTAACACTAAACCCTAACCCTAAGCCCAACACTTATCCCTAATCCTATCCCTTAACCCTAACCCTAACCCTAATGCTACCCCCTAAACGTAACCCTCACCGTGACCAGTAAACCTAACCCTAACCTCTAACACAAACCATAGCACATAACTCTAACCCTAAAACTAACCCTAACCCTAACCCTAACGCTAAACCCTATCACTTAACCTTAACCCTAAACGTTAACTCTCACGCTAACCTTTAATCCTAACCCTAATCCTAATCTTCAACCCAAAAACCTAACACTTAACCCTAACCCCTCATCTTAACCCTAACCGTAAACCTCAACCCTAAACCAAAGTGTAACCGTTAAACCTAAGTGTAACATTTAACCCTAACCCTATTCCCTAACCCTAAGCCCTCACCCTAACACTAAACTTCATCCTTAACCCTAACCAGAATCCTAACCCTAAATCTAATTCTCAGACTTCTTGCTTTCTTAGGGTTTAGAAAGCCTGCAATCCTCCCATGCCATGCGTGAAAGGAGGCTCTACCACTGTGTCCTCCATGAAACCCACGGGCCCATACCCAGAGTATGATAGAGTGGGTTCCCGGGTACAATCCCAGCCCCTAAACTCCCCCCGCCCGCCTAATGCAGACAGGGCCCGTGCGCTAAGCATAAACAATACCTTTAACAGATAACCCTAACCCTCAACATAACACCCAACCCTGTTCCTATTTCTCCCCTTAACACGTAAACGTCACCGTGCGCCTAACTTTAACCCCTTATCCTAACGTTAATGCATAACCCATTTCCTGAGAACAACCCCTATCCCATAATTCTAACCCTATCTCCTAGTCATCACTGTGACACCTAATCCCTAACCCTAATTCTAAACCGCTAACCCTACCCGGAACCCTACCTACAACCCTAACACTGACAGTAACCCTTACTTCTAACCCCAACGCTATGCCTAACAAAAACCCTAACCCTTGACCCTAACCCCTCACCCTAACCCCTAAGCTTTACCCTAACCCTTAACCCTAGTCCTAATCCTAACCGTTAAACCTAACCCTAGCTCTTAAAGCTAACCCTAAACCTTAGCCTCACGACTAGACCTAACCCTGACACTAACCTAACACCTAACCCTAACCAGAACCCCTAAAGCTAACCCTGAACCCTATCCCTAACCCCAGCAGTAAATTTTAACCCTAAACCTAAGCCCAACCCGTAACCCTAATCCTATCCTTTTACCCTAAAACTAACCCCTAAACCTAACCCCCATACCTCACCCTAACTCTCATCCCAATCCTAATTCTAACCATACCCCTTCATAAAACACTAACTCCTAACCGCTAACCCTAACACTAACCAAAAACCCTAATCACTAATCCCTATCCCTAAGGCTTAACCTTTACCCTAACCGTTAACCCTCACCCTAAATCTTAACCCTGACCTTAACCTTAACTTTAACTCTAAGCCTAACCCTTAACCCTACAGTAAGGAAGACCCTTAATGCTAATGGGATCCCTTATCCCTAACCCTAACACTACAGCTAAAAATAACCCTAACCTTTGATCCTTAAACTTAACCCCTAACACTTACTTTAACCCCAAACCCTAACCCTAATCCTAACCATTAAACCTAACCCTATCTCTTAACCCTAACGCTAGCCCTTACCCTAACGCCTAGATCTAACCCTAAATCTAACCTACCGCCTAGTCCTAACCTTAAGCCCTAATGCTAACGCTAACCCTGAAACCTAAACCTACCCGTAACCCTTAACACTAACCCTATCCGTGAACCTAAACCCTGACCCTAACCATTACCCGCACCCAAGCATTTAACCCTGACCCTAACCCTAATCCTTAATGCTAACCCTAACACTAAACCGTAACCCTAAGCCCAACACTTTACCCTAATCCTATCCCTTAACCCTAACACTAACCCTAACCCTAATGCTAACCCCTAAACGTAACCCTAACCGTGACCAGTAAACCTAACCCTAACCTCTAACTCAAACCATAGCACATAACTCTAACCCTAAAACTAACCCTAACCCTAGCTCTTAAAGCTAACCCTAAACCTTACCCTCACGACTAGACCTAACCCTGACACTAACCTAACACCTAACCCTAACCAGAACCCCTAAAGCTAACCCTGAACCCTATCCCTAACCCCAGCAGTAAACTTTAACCCTAAACCTAAGCCCAACTCGTAACCCTAATCCTATCCTTTTACCCTAAAACTAACCCCTAAACCTAACCCCTATACCTCACCCTAACTCTAACCCCAATCCTAATTCTAACCATACCCCTTCATAAAACACTAACTCCTAACCGCTAACACTAACACTAACCAAAAACCCTAATTACTAATCCCTAACCCTAACACTTAACCTTTACCCTGACTGTTAAACCTCACCCTAAATCTTAACACTGACCCTAACCTTAACCTTTAACTCTAAACCTAACCCTTAACCCTACAGTAAGGAAGACCCTTAATGCTAATGGGATCCCTTATCCCTAACCCTAACACTACAGCTAAAAATAAACCTAATCTTTGATCCTGAAACCTAACCCCTAACACTTACTTTAACCCCAAACCCTAACCCTAATCCTAAGCATTAAACCTAACCCTATCTCTTAACCCTAACGCTAGCCCTTACCCTAACGCCTAGATCTAACCCTAAATCTAACCTACCGCCTAATCCTAACCTTAAGCCCTAATGCTAACACTAACCCTGAACCCGAAACCTACCCGTAACCCTTAACACTAACCCTATCCGTGAACCTTAAACCTGACCCTAACCATTACCCGCACCCAAGCATTTAACCCTCACCCTAACCCTAATCCTTAATGCTAACCCTAACACTAAACCCTAACCCTAAGCCCAACACTTATCCCTAATCCTATCCCTTAACCCTAAGCCTAACCCTAATGCTACCCCCCAAACCTAACCGTAACCGTGACCAGTAAACCTAACCCTAACCTCTAACACAAACCATAGCACACAACTCTAACCCTAAAACTAACCCTAACCCTAACCCTAACGCTAAACCCTAACACTTAACCTTAACCCTAAACGTTAACTCTCACGCTAACCTTTAATCCTAACCCTAATCCTAATCTTCAACCCTAAACCTAACACTTAACCCTAACCCTGTACCAAACCCTAACCCCTCATCTTAACCCTAACCGTAAACCTCAACCCTAAACCAAAGTGTAACCGATAAACCTTAGTGTAACATTTAACCCTAACCCTATTCCCTAACCCTAAGCCCTCACCCTAACACTAAACTTCATCCTTAACCCTAACCAGAATCCTAACCCTAAATCTAATTCTCAGACTTCTTGCTTTCTTAGGGTTTAGAAAGCCTGCAATCCTCCCATGCCATGCGTGAAAGGAGGCTCTACCACTGTGTCCTGCATGAAACCCACGGGCCCATACCCAGAGTATGATAGAGTGGGTTCCCGGGTACAATCCCAGCCCCCTAAACTCCCCCCGCCCGCCTAATGCAGACAGGGCCCGTGCGCTAAGCATAAACAATACCTTTAACAGATAACCCTATCCCTGAACATAACACCCAACCCTGTTCCTATTTCTCCCCTTAACACGTAAACGTCACCGTGCGCCTAACTTTAACCTCTTATCCTAACGTTAATGCATAACCCATTTCCTGAGAACAACCCCTATCCCATAATTCTAACCCTATCTCCTAGTCATCACTGTGACACCTAATCCCTAACCCTAATTCTAAACCGCTAACCCTACCCGGAACCCTACCTACAACCCTAACACTGACAGTAACCCTTAGTTCTAACCCCAACGCTATGCCTAACAAAAACCCTAACCCTTGACCCTAACCCTTCACCCTAACCCGTAAGCTTTACCCTAACCCTTAAACCTAATCCTAATCCTAACCATTAAACCTAACCCTAGCTCTTAAAGCTAACCCTAAACCTTACCCTCACGACTAGACCTAACCCTGACACTAACCTAACACCTAACCCTAACCAGAACCCCTAAAGTTAACCCTGAAACCTATCCCTAACCCCAGCAGTAAATTTTAACCCTAAACCTAAGCCCAACCCCTAACCCTAATCCTATCCTTTTACCCTAAAACTAACCCCTAAACCTAACCCCTATACCTCACCCTAACTCTAACCCCAATCCTAATTCTAACCATACCCCTTCATAAAACACTAACTCCTAACTGCTAACAATAACACTAACCAAAAACCCTAATCACTAATCCCTAACCCTAACGCTTAACCTTTACCCTAACCGTTAACCCTCACCCCAATTCTTAACACTGACCCTAACCTTAAACTTTAACTCTAAGCCTAACCCTTAACCCTACAGTAAGGAAGACCCTTAATGCTAATGGGATCCCTTATACCTAACCCTAACACTACAGGTAAAAATTACCCAAACCTTGGATCCTTAAACCTAACCCCTAACACTTACTTTAACCCCAAACCCTAACCCTAATCCTAAGCATTAAACCTAACCCTATCTCTTAACCCTAACGCTAGCCCTTACCCTAACGCCTAGATCTAACCCTAAATCTAACCTACCGCCTAATCCTAACCTTAAGCCCTAATGCTAACTCTAACCCAGAACCCTAAACCTACCCTTAACCCTTAACACTAACCCTATCCCTGAACCTTAACCCTGACCCTAACCATTACCCGCACCAAAGCAATTAACCCTTAACCTAACCCTAATCCTTAATGATAACCCTAACACAAAACCCTAACCCTAAGCCCAACACTTACCCCTAATCCTATCCCTTAACCCTAACCCTAATGCTAAACCCTAAACGTAACCCTCACCGTTAGCAGTAAACCTAACCCTAACCTCTAACACAAACCATAGCACATAAATCTAACCCTAAAACGAACCCTAACCCTAACCCTAAACCCTAACTCTTAACCTTAACCCTAAGTGTTAACTCTCATGCTAACCTTTAATCCTAACCCTAATCCTAATCTTCAACCCTAAACCTAACACTTAACCCTAACCCTGTACCAAACCCTAACCCATCATCTTAACCCTAACAGTAAACCTCAACCCTAAACCAAAGTGTAACCGTTAAACCTAAGAGTAACGTTTAACCCTAAACCTAATCCCTAACCCTAAGCCCTCACCCTAACACTAAACTTCATCCTTAACCCTAACCATAAATCCTACCCCTAAATCTAATTCTCAGACTTCTTGCTTTCTTAGAGTTTAGAAAGCCTGCAATCCTCCCATGCCATGCGTGAAAGGAGGCTCTACCACTGTGTCCTGCATGAAACCCACGGGCCCATACCCAGAGTATGATAGAGTGGGTTCCCGGGTACAATCCCAGCCCCCTAAACTCCCCCTGCCCGCCTAATGCAGACAGGGCCCGTGCGCTAAGCATAAACAATACCTTTAACAGATAACCCTAACCCTGAACATAACGCCCAACCCTGTTCCTATTTTTCCCCTTAACACGTAAACCTCACCGTGCGCCTAACTTTAACCTCTTATCCTAACGTTAATGCATAACCAATTTCCTGAGAACAACCCCTATCCCATAATTCTAACCCTATCTCCTAGTCATCACTGTGACACCTAATCCCTAACCCTAATTCTAAACCGCTAACCCTAACCGTAACCCTACCTACAACCCTAACACTGACAGTAACCCTTACTTCTAAACCCAACGCTATGCCTAACAAAAACCCTAACCCTTGACCCTAACCCTTCACCCTAACCCCTAAGCCTTACCCTAACCCTTAACCCTAATCCTAATCCTAACCATTAAACCTAACCCTAGCTCTTAAAGCTAACCGTAAACCTTACCCTCATGACTAGACCTAACCCTGACACTAACCTAACACCTAACCCTAACCAGAACCCCTAAAGCTAACCCTGAACCTTATCCCTAACCCTAGCAGTGAACTTTAACCCTAAACCTAAGCCCAACCCGTAACCCTAATCCTATCCTTTTACCCTAAAACTAACCCCTAAACCTAACCCCTATACCTCACCCTAACTCTAACCCCAATCCTAATTCTAACCATACCCCTTCTTAAAACACTAACTCCTAACCACTAACCCTAACACTAACCAAAAACCCTGATCACTAATCCCTAACCCTAACGCTTAACCTTTACCCTAACCGTTAACCCTCACCCTAAATCTTAACACTGACCCTAACCTTAACCTTTAACTCTAAGCCTAACCCTTAACCCTACAGTAAGGAAGACCCTTAATGCTAATGGGATCCCTTATCCCTAACCCTAACACTACAGCTAAAAATAACCCTAACCTTTGATCCTTAAACCTAACCCCTAACACTTACTTTAACCCCAAACCCTAACCCTAATCCTAAGCATTA